>NC_041390.1:545289008-545306400 GCF_002162155.2 Triticum dicoccoides
TGGCCGGTGCGGTGGCGGACCAGCAGTGGGGAGTGGTTACGGGGAGGGCGGGCCGGCCGCGGGCGGCGAGGGCTGGCAGTTCGGCCGGTGGTGGCTGGCGGCTCAGGGGTGGTGGAGTTTGATGATAAACTGGAGGCCCTTGATTTCGTATCGAACGCCTGGAAAATCTAATGACCAGATATGAAAAAGTCAGTCGACTGACGTGTAGCCTCACCCCGCACGTACACATGCACGCACGCAAGACATGCACACATGTAGGCGTGCAACACTGACACGTACACATGCACTCACGAACAAACGCACGTACGCACCCATGCATGCAACACTGAAACGTACCCTTTCACGCACGCAACACTCGCACGCCTGCATGCGCACAGCACACGACGCAAGACACACGCTCAACCTATACGTGCATGCACCCTTTGTTAAGGACATGGATTGTTATGGGTATTAATCAATCTTATCTATTATAAGCAGAACATTGATGTTTGCAGCGGTGTTTATGAATCACAACGTATCAAACGGGCTATCAACATAGTAGGCTTATCCACATGAAAAAGATGACGTCACACTCAATGAACAATCATCGGTTTATGAAATGCCCGCTTCTGACCGCCCTGGCCCACCAAAGGTTCCTCTGCTATGCACTGCCTGCGTTGGGTCACTAACATGCAGGCCATGCACCCAAATAGCCCACACGTCAATGGAAGAACGGTGCGGTGTCCTAGGTCAGAGTCAAGGGCGCCACTCGCGGCACGCCCGGCTGAACACGCCTCCGTGCCGCATTCAAACGCCTCCATGAAACCCGCCCATGTGGAAACCCAGAAACCCAGTCTGGACACACGTCCGTTCATGACCGGGCCGGTGTTAAACGCAACGCCGGCCAAGCTCCTCCCATCCTCCGTCTATTTAATCTCCTATTTAAACGAGGCTAAACGCCGGCCCAGAATCGCACACCTCAGCCGCTCGCCTATCTCCTCCACCATTTTGTACACTCTTACAATGGCTTACGAAGTGTAGTTATTCCGCATCCAAGCCGGCTGGGTAGCCCGCCGGATACGAGCTATGCAGCTCGCTGATCCACCTCCCTCCCCTCGCCCGACGGAGCCAGTTGCCGCCCCAAGCCGGCGCACGGTTCAGCAACTCGCCGCTCCAGGCCAGCTCGACGAGGAGCGGCGCACGGGCGTCGTTGCTGCCGTCCACGCCACCGCCTCGTACCGCGTCTCCCGTTCTGTGGCCATGACTCCCATGCCGGCGGCCGCGCCATGCAAGAAGCTATAGAAACCGGGTGCGCGGAGAGCGACGAGTCAGTGGCCAGCGCCTTCGCGTCCGCCGCCATCATCGAGGAGAAGTAGAACACGGGAGGCCGCCGCCGCTTGGGTCCCATGAAGGCCACCACGGAGGCGACGCTGGCTTACACAGCAGGTGTCTTGCCAGATCCTTTTGTTGTGAGGACCTTCATTGACCCCTCATGGGCTCCATGGAAGAGGGGAATGTTAGGATGAACTCGAGCCGGTGCCGGCCATGGCGAAGTAGTGGCCGGTGATGAACTCGAACCATTGCCGGCCACCATCATCTTCGGCACCAGCCAATGATATCAGTTGGGCAGTGGGGAAGCGAGTCGTCCTTTGCGCTGAAGCATATACCTCCGGGGCTCCCGACACTCCGGTGATCGTGCTGTCGTACATGAGGAACACAAATCGATCGGCGAGCGACCATTTAGGCCAGGTATTATATACCTGTGCTGTCCAAAACTAGCACCACGTAGTTCATTTGAATGTAATGAAATCTATCATGTTTGTATGAAAATCCGGTATTTTATATGATTTCCATCGTTGCTTATATGAAATATCAGTTTGTCTATGTGTTTTCCTGAATTTCGTCTGGTTGGTTGAGTTGCTGTCATAATGTGTGCGGCTACGGTTGGATGGCGTAATTTGCGGGTCGTCAGTCGGTTTGCGGGCGGCTCGGGCGGCGTTGTGGGACAAACACCACAGCTCGTGCGAGCTCGTCTCCAACATGCGTCCTGGAGGAAGCATGACATCATGAGCACCCGAGCCATTCCTCGTTCATCGGTGGCAAAGGCACCGGTGGACAAAAGGGTCGCCAATATTTTGGCTACCCCGGGCAAGATCCAAACAGCCCCTCCCAACAGATTCAAATCCCTCATTCGCCATGGAATTTTGCCATGTGTTGTTTTCATGGACTAGCAAGATGCCCGTGCATTGCATGGAACATCAAGATGCATCTTTTTACAAACTCCCGCATGCATGCAAGGGATAATTAATGTCCTCCTTTGCTAGTACCACGAGGCAAACACCATTAATATTGCATCATTAGTGTTAGTGGCCTTGCATATTTGCAAATTGTAATTTTGATAGTGGCCCTTGTATATAAAAATGGAGGGAGAAAGATGAGAGATGAGGTGAGGAGGAGTGGAGCATGGTGGTGACTTGTGGTCGGACTGGGCGGAGGCATGGGGATGGACGGTGCATTATGTCTAGGTTTGTATCTCTCTCACACACACCAACGTAGGTGGGGGACGTGCATGAAGAGAAGAGGTTCACGCACGGCGCACGTACTCCCGTCTCTTTCCCAACCACACCCGCGCAGGTACAGGGGGAAGCTCATTTCTGTACGAAAAAGGCAGCCCTCGTGGTAATTTGGCATGTGTACTGGTTGTCCACTTGGTGGGGGGAGGATCGTCTACCACGGGTGAACAAACAAATTGCGACTTGACACGTTATGTTAAATTAAAAAAAGAGGCAAACCATGTGGGGCCTACCTTAGAGGCAAGGCTCTATACACTAGAGTACTTTTGATGTGTCCCATCAACTCACAGAATGAGGAGAAGCTTGCTTAGTACGCCGTCTCCCCCGCCCATGAGCGCGGTGGCTCGCAGGATGAGGTGAAGCTTGCTTACGAGTAGTAGTAGTAGTAGTAGAACTACTACTACTATACGCCCGCTCCCTCGCCCACGTGCGCGGTGGCTCTCAGCATGAGGAGAAAATTTTACTACTCCCTCCGTTTACTCCTCGTCCCTACTACATACTTCGGTCAGTACTCCCTCCATTTACTTATACAAGGCCACTAGAAAAAAATACATTTTGCATCTATACAAGGCCACACATAGTAATCGAGACAAAAGTTACTACTCCCCCTTTCCAGTTTATGGTCAATTTCAAAATCTCTCCAACCAAGGTAGACGGTGAGTGGTCGAATTAATTTCGTAGTTTGCACAAGTAATTAGTATGCTCGTTTTTCTCAAGAAGTTATGTTTACCGAGGCATTAATTAGAACGAATGCATGAATGACCACTAGATTTCCATGAACTTGTACATGCATTGGTTAATTTCCTGTTGACACTGCTTGCGTCGGGTGATCTAACACACCTCGAAATCCAACATGTAATGGTACTACTACTAGTATAGTAGAATTGAGACTTGTTAAACGGAAAAACGAATGTTTTTAGATGAGCCCTATAAACCCTAGTGGGTACGTACTCCATAAGACAGATTTTTCCAAAACTAAGTCGCTCCCATTCATGAATTTTGTAGTATACTCCTCCGTTGATGCTCCCTTTCTTGAATTATGTACTTCCTGTCACCGACATGTGGGACATATAGCAACCGGGTCGACGTGTCAAGCACCAAATAACAGTGCAGAACAGTAGGGGGGTGCACCCCAATCGTACCGGCCCAGTAGTAGCAATGAGTAATGAGATGTCAAATCACAATGCCGCACCTTCCCAGACGGACGAAGCAACCATTATTTCACACTTCGGTTCGCCATCATCTCAAACCACGTAGTATTGCTTCTGCCTCAAGAGGAGCACACGCATCGCCTTGGTACATCATGACACGTGGGATCGCATGATAGGCCATGCTCCCCCGCCGATCACTCGGTAAAATCACCTCATTTTTACTATACTTCCTCCGTATCGGTTTACTACATGGCATGCACGTCGTTCTAGGTTGAGAATTTAACTGGCTATATATGTGATGAACAGTACTCTAGCCTTTTAAAAAATGTATACTTTTGTACAGTAGTACTATCGATGGATTGCGCCATGGAGCAAAAATTGAAATTAAAAAAAAGGTGGTACATATAGAGAGCGCTCGTCGCCCAATTATGCATATAGTACTATTAAAAAAGCTAGTACGTGCTTAATTGGGGTGCTAAATTATATTAAAGAAATACTAGTAGTATGTATATACTGAAGAGTTAAAGTAACGAGAAGAAACATAACATAGTTCTGCTGGGGGCTCAGCACAACACACCCCTCAAATTAAACTAAGCACACCTAAAGTTAAACTATGCAACTAATCCGGTAGACACTGCATTAGAAGTTTAGAACCACCATGAGCAACGACACTGCCACCTTATTACTTGGAGTCCTCGTCCACGTCCTCGACTTCGTCCTTGTCCCTCTCCCTCTTGGCTGATACTTCTTTGCTTGAACCGCACACTTGGCTGTTGCTCTTCATCCAACCCTTGTATATATTGAAACAAAGGTAGCCATCCATTGCAGCGTAGTGGATGTGGTCTATATCTAGTACATTCCGCTGCCATGCATGACGATGAAACGTGTGATGAGGTTTCTCCAGTTTAGGTACGAAGGATGAACCATGGCTCCTGCCAGGGTCAGCATTGAAGGCTGACGAGAGGGCACCAGCCGATTCTTCTGGAGGTCGAAGGGGTTGCCTACAACGAGGCCTATCCGACCCAGGACTGCTTTGTCGTTCTTAAAGTCTACAGTAACGAATTTCATTGTTTTGTCCTTGAGGAAGTTCTTAAAATCCTGGCACTCAACGTCGGCATGGCATATGTGGTAGACCAAGCAAACTTTATGTACGCAAACCTGGATCACAGCAGGTTTCTTCCTCTCTTCGTCCTTTAGATCCTTCTCTCGTCCCTGGACTGTGGTGTACTCAACATCTAGCCCAGAGACCCACTCATCATCTGAGTTTTCGAACATGCATTTGAAGCGAGAAAGGCATCCTTTCACCGTCGCGGAAGAACGGGTGTAGATGACGTCGAACTCATCACCAGTGATGGTTCTAACCTTGTACTCACCGCCGATCATGGAGATTTGGGACGCCATGGATTTGGGAGGAGGGTTAGGATTAGTGGCACTGTCGTAATGTGAATGGGTGGGATGACTAGGAGCGAACCGTCGTAGTATTGAAGGACATGCGGGGACGAGTAGGAGCGAACTGCCAGCGTCCGAATGGCAGGGTAGTGGCTTTCCATTCTCCTAGGATACGGGCTTCCGAGAGCCCTTGGATCTGAGATAGAATGGTTGCATGGCATGATTCTAGACCTATGGGTGAATATCCTATCCTGGAGGGTTATTTTGCAAATTTTCAGCAACTTAGCATGCGACTGTTTGATCTCAGATCCAAGGGCTCCCAGCAGCCCGTATCATGGTCGCGCCTACCACGACCGTCGCGTCGCTCGCGCGGTTGCACCCTTGGAGATTTAACACGGTGCGTTAGGCTATCTGATGTTGGCATGTCATACATAGTCATCACTTAGTCACTCATACTACAACAAGGTTGTCTATAAGTGTAACTTTTTACTCCTCTCTATCTCTTTCTTCGTAATGGAGGTGGTCAGGAATCGGGAGACTCACACCGGTCGTAGCACCGCAGTTAAAATGATAATGGCAAGTCAAATCACGGGGCCCCACCTGTCCAGCAGTAACTTGCTGTCAAATTACACGGCCCTACGTTTGCAGCAGCCTACTCCCTCGTCTTCTCGCGTCTCTGTCGGACCAGATATGAAAAAGTCAGTCGACTGACGTGTAGCCTCACCCCGCACGTACACATGCACGCACACAAGACACGCACGCATGTAGGCGTGCAACACTGACACGTACACACGCACGCATGCTGGCGTGCAACACTGACACGTACACATGCACTCACGAACACATGCACGTACGCACCCATGCATGCAACATTGAAACGTACCCTTTCACGCACGCAACACTCGCACGCCTGCATGCACACAGCACACGACGCAAGACACACGTTCAACCTATACGTGCATGCACCCTTTGTTAAGGACATGGATTGTTATGGGTATTAATCAATCTTATCTATGATAAGCAGAACATTGATGTTTGCAGCGGTGTTTATGAATCACAACGTATCGAACGGGCTATCAACATAGTACGCTTATCCACATGAAAAAGATGACGTCACACTCAATGAACAATCAACGGTTTATGAAATTCCCGCTTCTGACCGCCCTGGCCCACCAAAGGTTCCTCTGCTGTGCGCTTCCTGTGTTGGGTCACTAACATGCAGGCCATGCACGAAAATAGCCCACACGTCAATGGAAGAACGGTGCGGTGTCCTAGGTCAGAGTCGAGGGCGCCACTCGCGGCATGCCCGACTGAACACGCCTCCGTGCCGCATTCAAACGCCTCCATGAAATCCGCCCCGTGTGGAAGCCGAGAAACCCACTCTGGACACACGTCCGTTCATGACCGGGCCGGTGTTAAACGCAACGCCGGCCGAGCTCCTCCCATCCTCCCTCTATTTAATCTCCTATTTAAACGAGGCCAAACGACGGCCAAGAATCCCACACCTCTGCCGCTCCCCTATCTCCTCCACCATTTTGTACACTCTTACAATGGCTTACGGAGAGTAGTTATTCCGCATCCTAGCCGGCTGGGTAGCCCGCCGGATACGAGCTATGCAGCTCGCTGATCCACCTCCCTCCCCTTGCCCGACGGAGCCAGTTGCCGCCCCAAGCCGGCGCGCGGTTCAGCAACTCGCCGCTCCAGGCCAGCTCGACGAGGAGTGGCGCATGGGCGTCGTTGCTGCCGTCCACGCCGCCGCCTCGTACCGCGTCTCCCGTTTCTGTGGCCGAGATTCCCATGCCGGCGGCCGCGCCATGCAAGCAGCTATAGAAACCGGGTGCGCGGAGAGCGACGAGTCAGTGGCCAGCGCCTTCGCGTCCGCCGCCATCATCGAGGAGAAGTAGAACACGGGAGGCCGCCGCTGCTTGGGTCCCATGAAGGCCACCGCGGAGGCGACGCCGGCGTACACAGTAGGTGTCTTGCCAGATCCTTTTGTTGCGAGGACCTTCGTCGACCCCTCATGGGCTCCACGGAAGAGGGGAATGTTAGGATGAACTCGAGCCGGTGCCGGCCATGGCGAAGTAGTGGCCGGTGATGAACTCAAACCGGTGCCGGCCACCATCATCTTCGGCACCAGCCAATGATATTAGTTGGGCAGTGGGGAAGCGAGTCGTCCTTTGGGCTGAAGCATATACCTCCGGGGCTCCCGGCAGTCCGGTGATCGTGCTGTCGTACATGAGGAACACAAATCGATCGGCGAGCAACCATTTAGGCCAGGTATTATATACCTGTGCTGTCCAAAACTAGCACCACGTAGTTCATTTGAATGTAATGAAATCTGTCATGTTTGTATGAAAATCTGGTATTTTATATGATTTCCATCGTTGCTTATATGAAATAACAGTTTGTCTACGTGTTTGCCTGAATTTCGTCCGGTTGGTTGAGTTGCTGTCATAATGTGAGCGGCTACGGTTGGATGGCGTAATTTGCGGGTCGTCGGTCGGTCTGCGGGCGGCTCGGGCGGTGTTGTGGGACAAAAAAAACACAGCTCGTGCGAGCTCGTCTCCAACATGCGTCCTGGAGGATGCATGACATCATGAGCACCCGAGCCATTCCTCGTTCATCGGTGGCAAAGGCACCGGTGGACAAAAGGGTCGCCAATATTTTGGCTACCCCGCGCAAGATCCAAACAGCCCCTCCCAACAGATTCAAATCCCTCATTCGCCATGGAATTTTGCCATGTGTTGTTTTCATGGACTAACAAGATGCCCGTGCATTGCATGGAACATCAAGATGCATCTTTTTACAAACTCCCGCATGCATGCAAGGGATAATTAATGTCCTCCTTTGCTAGTACCATGAGGCAAACACCATTAATATTGCATCGATTAGTGTTAGTGGCCTTTTACATTTGCAAATTGTAATTTTGATAGTGGCCCTTGTATATAAAAATGGAGGGAGAAAGATGAGAGATGAGGTGAGGAGGAGTGGAGCATGGTGGTGATGGTGGTCGAACTGGGCGGTGGCATGGGGATGGACGGCGCATTATGTCTAGGTTTGTATCTCTCTCACACAGACCAACGTAGGTGGGGGACGTGCATGAAGAGAAGAGGTTCACGCACGGCACACGTACTCCCGTCTCTTTCCCAACCACACCCGCGCGGGTACATGGTGAAGCTCATTTATGTACGAAAAAGGCAGCCCACGTGGTAATTTGGCACGTGTGCTGGTTGTCCACTTGGTGGGGGGAGGATCGTCTACCACGGGTGAACAAACAAATTGCGACTTAACACGTTATGTTAAATTAAAAAAAGAGGCAAACCATGTGGGACCTACCTTACAGGCAAGGCTCTATACACTAGAGTACTTTTGATGTGTGCCGTCAACTCACAGAATGAGGAGAAGCTTGCATAGTATGCTGTCTCCCCTGCCCATGGGCGCGGTGGCTCGCAGGATGAGGTGAAGCTTGCTTACGAGTAGTAGTAGTAGTAGTACTACTACTACTATACGCCTTTACGCCCGCTCCCTCGCCCACGCGCGCGGTGGCTCTCAGCACGAGGAGAAAATTTTACTACTCCCTCCGTTTACTCCTCGTCCCTACTACATACTTTGGTCAGTACTCCCTCCATTTACTTATACAAGGCCACTATAAAAAAAATACATTTTGCATCTATACAAGGACACAAATAGTAATCAAGACAAAAGTTACTACTCCCCCTTTCCAGTGTATGGTAAATTTCAAAATCTCTCCAACCAAGGTAAACGGTGAGTGGTCGAATTAATTTCGTAGTTTGCACAAGTAATTAGTATGCTCGTTTTTCTCAAGAAGTTATGTTTACCGAGGCATTAATTAGAACGAATGCATGAATGACCACTAAATTTCCATGAACTTGTACATGCATTGGTTAGTTTCCTCTTGACACTGCTTGCGTCGGGTGATCTAACACACCTCGAAATCCAACATGTAATGGTACTACTACTAGTATAGTAGAATTGAGACTTGTTAAACAGAAAAACGAATGTTTTTAGATGAGCCCTATAAACCCTAGTGGGTACGTACTCCATAAAAACAGATTTTTCCAAAACTAAGTCGCTCCCTTTCATGAATTCTGTAGTATACTCCTCCGTTGACGCTCCCTTTCATGAATTATGTACTTCATGTCGCCGACATGTGGGACATATAGCAACCGGGTCGACGTGTCAAGCACCAAATAACAGTGCAGAACAGTAGGGGGGATGCACCTCACTCGTACCGGCCGAGTAGTAGCAATGAGCAATGAGATGTCAAATCACAATGCCGCACCTTCCTAGACGGACGAAGCAACCATTATTTCACACTTCGGTTCGCCATCATCTCAAACCACGTAGTATTGCTTCTGCCTCAAGAGGGGCACACGCATCGCCTTGGTACATCATGACACGTGGGACCGCATGATAGGCCATGCTCCCCCGCCGATCGCTCGGTAAAATCACGTCATTTTTACTATACTTCCTCTGTATCGGTTTACTACATGGCATGCATGTCGTTCTAGGTTGAGAATTTAACTGGCTATATATGTGATGAACAGTACTCTAGCCTTTTAAAAAATGTATACTTTTGTACAGTAGTACTATCGATGGATTGCGCCATGGAGCAAAAATTGAAATTAAAAAAAAGTGGTACATATAGAGAGCGCTCGTCGCCCAATTATGCATATAGTACTATTAAAAAAGCTAGTACGTGCTTAATTGGGGTGCTAAATTATATTAAAGAAATACTAGTAGTATGTACATACTGAAGAGTTAAAGTAACGACAAGAAACATAACATAATTTTGCAGGGGGCTCAGCACAACACATCCCTCAAATTAAAATAAGCACACCTAAAATTAAACTATGCAACTAATCCGGTAGACACTGCATTAGAAGTTTAGAACCACCATGAGCAACAACACTGCCACCTTATTACTCGGAGTCCTCATCCATGTCCTCGACTTCGTCCTTGTCCCTCTCCCTCTTGGTTGATACTTCTTTGCTTGAACCGCACACTTGGCTGTTGCTCTTCATCCAACCCTTGTAGATATTGAAACAAAGGTAGCCATCCATTGCAGCGTAGTGGATGTGGTCTATATCTAGTACATTCCGCTGCCATGCATGACGATGAAACGTGTGATGAGGTTTCTCCAGTTTAGGTACGAAGGATGAACCATGGCTCCTGCCAGGGTCAGCATTGAAGGCTGACGAGAGGGCACCAGCCGATTCTTCTGGAGGTCGAAGGGGTTGCCTACAACGAGGCCTATCCGACCCAGGACTGCTTTGTCGTTCTTAAAGTCTACAGTAACGAATTTCACTGTTTTGTCCTTGAGGAAGTTCTTAAAATCCTGGCACTCAACATCGGCATGGCATATGTGGTAGACCAAGCAAACGTTATGTACGCAAACCTGGATCACAGCAGGTTTCTTCCTCTCTTCGTCCTTTAGATCCTTCTCTCGTCCCAGGACTGTGGTGTACTCAACATCTAGCCCAGCGACCCACTCATCATCTGATTTTTCGAACATGCGTTTGAAGCGAGAAAGGCATCCTTTCACCATCGCGGAAGAACGGGTGTAGATGAAGTCGAACTCATCACCAGTGATGGTTCTAACCTTGTACTCACCGCCGATCGTGGAGATTTGGGACGCCATGGATTTGGGAGGAGGGTTAGGATTAGTGGAACTGCCGTAATGTGAATGGACGTGACGACTAGGAGCGAACCGTTGTAGTATTGAAGGACGTGCGGGGACGAGTAGGAGCGAACTGCCAACGTGCGAATGGCAGGGTAGTGGCTTTCCATTCTCCTAGGATACGGGCTTCCGAGAGCCCTTGGATCTGAGATAGAACGGTTGCATGGCGTGATTCTAGACCTATGGGTGAATATCCTATCCTGGAGGGTTATTTTGCAAATTTTCAGCAACTTAGCATGCGACTGTTTGATCTCAGATCCAAGGGCTGCCAGCAGCCTGTATCATGGTCGCGCCTACCACGACCGTCGCGTCGCTCGCGCGGTTGCGCCCTTGGAGATTTAACACGGTGCATTAGGCTATCTGATGTTGGCATGTCATACATAGTCATCACTTAGTCACTCATACTACAACAAGGTTGGCTATAAGTGTATTTTTTTTACTCCTCTCTATCTCTTTCTTCGTAATGGAGGTGGTCAGGAATCGGGAGACTCACACCGGTCGTAGCGCCGCAGTTAAAATGATAATGGCAAGTCAAATCACGGGGCCCCACCTGTCCAGCAGTAACTTGCTGTCAAATCACACGGCCCTATGTTTGCAGCAGCCTACTCCCTCATCTTCTCGCGTCTCTGTCGGACCGACTAGGCAGAACTGCCCTGCCTACCGGGCAGGAAAGGCCCCGCCCTCGACTTTTAAATACAACTACATCTGCTTAATAATCCAATGATATACTTTTTGTGATATAGTAACTCATATTTAGTTAGTCAAATGGATGACCTAGAACTACGTGAAGGCCCTATGAACTGAGACACCTAAACATAAAAATACCGAGATGGAGAGGGTAGTTTAGCACATATCTTTTTAGAACTATATAGCGGGGATTCACCATGGAGCAAAACCAAGTGGTAGGCTGTTCCTGTCGTGTTGGCGTAGCAACTCAAGCAGGGTCAGTCTGCACACGAAATGGCGACACACTTAACAGGACCCCTTTGGCTGACATGTGGCTCATCCACCGTGTTGTTCCACGTGCGATGCACCAAATTACAGTTCGGAGCAGCGGTTGGAATTGGAGGCACCCCGGTCGTAGCGCCGTAGTAGTAGAAAATGAGCGATGAGGGGTCAAATCACAAAGCCCCACCTTTCCCGCATTAAGCTGGACGGACGAAGCAACCATCATTTCACTCTAGGGTGCAAGAGCATAAAGAAAAGAGAAAACAATGATGCGTGCGGCAGCTACCTAGGGCACCCTAGGGTAGGGGTCCCCACTACAGATCCTTTTTTTAAGCGCCTCCACTACAAATCGGCTTCTCCCTCGTCCTCTTGAAGAAAACTGATGGTGAGTGCAGCGGTAGGGTTTGTTGGAGTACTACGGCATGCGGGGCCACGTCGTAGTAAACGGGTTCGAGTCTACGCCTTAAATATGTTTGGGCCTCTTGGTTTTATGTTAACGAGGCAGCATTTTGGGTTCGGGGACCAGTGGAGATATAGTATGTACAAAAAATTGTGGACGTAGGTTCGACCGAAAGGCAATGATGCATGGGCCCTGCATTTTGATATACCCCGGCCGCGTGAAATTTGCTACTCTACTCAAAACTAGTAAGGTACACATGTATTGAACGCATGAGATTTCGAAACCAAATTATGAATAAATACACACTATGGCATGTAATGCATTGAGTCATATATGCATGATGTAGATGTTCATTTAGTTCTTATAGTTCATCTCATTCAAAATCAATTAGTTTTATAAAAATGTTAAGATTCATGGTGTTGCGCATTGTAAATCATAAAGTAAAAAACAAATAATGGCAATTCATTTAGAAAAAATAATCAAATATGATACAGAAGATTCTACAACAAAGGAGAAGTATTTGTATTTTGAGGTTTGTGCATTATGCTTAAGTTCAACCATGGAGTCTTCTAAATTGTACATGTGGCAGATCTGGTGGAATGTTGATGATATCCAACGGCCAGTAGAGCCTATCTCTGCACTATCGGGTTAGCTTCATCCAGCTGTCGGCGTTCTGGGAACGGGGGTCCCCAGACTTGCCTGCCTGCGGCCCGCGGCGAGGCTCAAAGGGGGGCCCAGCACGGCCCATCTTCATCAACACAGACCCAAGACCCTCACGAGGGGCCAAGCCTCGCAGGGCGGACCACACGGAGCTTCCTCAGGCGTGGCTTCATCAGGCTGGCTCGTGAGGAGGCAGAGAGATCAAGGCGGGGTACCTCACGAGGTGCCCGTGACGCAAGTCATGACGACCAAGGGTGCCAGGCGGGCGCCAGCCCGCGCAATGTCCTCCTTTCCTCTTTGGTGCAAAGGGAGCAAGCGCATGCGAGAGCATCAAGCAAAGGCACCCGTTTCAGTGCAACGAGACCAAGACCAGCCCAACGGCAGGGAGGAAGTCATTGTGGAGCCCAGGCTAGCATCACCACCAGAGCCTTTGGCAGGTGAGGACCAACTTTAGTCAGGATAAGTGTACCAGATGTTCCCCTTCAAAATGGCCAATTGTTGGTGCCCTTCCCGCTCAATATTTGGGAAGAGGCCCAGGGCCTTTGCCTACAAATAGGGCTAGCCACCCCCAGGGGGAGAAGGGTGACTGAACTCCTCCTAGCAGTTCATCGCCCCAGCCAAGAGCAGACCCTCGTGAGGCTGTTCTTCCTTGTATTAGTCATCATCATCAGCCCAAGAGGCAATCCACCAAACCACACTGGAGTAGGGTATTACATCACAACAATGGCCCGAACTAGTATAAACCATATGTCTCTTGTGTTGTTCTTTCCATAGCTTAGATCTTAGCGAGGCGGTGGGGAGTAGGTAGGTAGAAGGCGAAATCTCCACGCGCACCCCAGTGTTCGAACCTCAAGGGTTTGCCGGAACCCGAAATCCGACACCAGCGACCATCTTTCAAAGTTATTGGCACACTATATAGTTCTTGTGCCATAGTTGCATGTTTTGGAAAAAAGCTACTAGTGAGTTGTACTATCTATTTAGGAATAGAAGATGTATACATGGAAGTTGTAGGCAAAGAGATGACATGGAGCATCTCAATTCCTATGAGTAGGGATTGGAAAAGAGATGTCATTTGGTTCACATCATAGGAACTTTTCTATTGAATCTAGAGATGACATGTATCTCAATTCCTATGAGGAGGGATTAGAAAAGAGATATAATTTCGTTCATATCATAGGAACTTTTCTATTGAATATATGCTAATGTTTATTTTCCTTTGAAATTAAGGGAGTATAGGAATCCATTCATATGAACCAAGTGGCTCTAAAGCTATAGAAATGATATCATGTTTATTTCCTTTGAAATCTGGAGTATATGAATATATTTCTATGAACCAATTGGCTCTAAAGGAAAAAATCCTATAAAAATCATATCATATAGAGTTCCTATGATATTCCTTGACACTAAAGGATGCTTGAAATTGTTGTGGGTGATAGATGGTCTTTCTTTGTAGACTCCTCACCCATCTTTATAGTTACCTCTCGAAGATGAATGAAATGATATATAGTACATGGTATTCTACATGTGCAATTTGGTACACGAAAACTCGGTAAAAGTTTGCGAGGTTCGAATTTTCAATAAAGCTATATGCACTGCATTTCGGAACGGAGGGAGCATACGACAGTTGCTAACACTCACATGGAAGATTTGTGTGGAGGAGGAGTGGTTGTTCTGTTAAATGACATGGCAAAACTGACACTGACGGATGCCGATCTAACGGTTCTTACAGCGTTCGTCAGGAAAAGGCTTGTGGCGAACGTTTGTCGGATAATGATTTATGGACACATGCATTGCATTGATACGTTCCCCCTCCCTCTCTCACGCACACGCACCCTCACAAGTCACGACTCTCCCGAGTCCTCTCGCAGACTCGCACATCGCACCCACCGTCTATCTGCAGGTAGACGTCACGCACATATGTGCTCTTCACACCCTACCCTCAGAACTTCTAAAAAACAAAAGACGATGCGCACATTTATTTTAGCTCACACGTCACACACTTATACTATTCCTCTTGCGGCGAACGTTCTTTGGGCATAGTATATTGTACTCTCACGAAGAGAAGCGGTGCACGCACGCACTCTCTCACACCCACTCGTGGGTACACGTAGGAGCGCATTTTTTTGAAGCTGGTACAACAAAATCACTCCACTATATATAAAAGAAGGAGCCTTAGCGCTTGCTTTACTAGGGTTCCTCTCGTTCACTCTCTCATGCTCTCCAGATCTAAGCAACACATAGGTGGCCACACTCTCTCTCAGCTCACGGCTGGTCACAAATCCGGCCGGACAACCTCGACCGGGGCAGGGGTGTAGGTGCATCATTCGCGCTGTCATCGACGGTGAGGGAGGAGACCAACGGCTGCCCGCGCGTCCCGACCGGTGGCCGTGCCATTTTCTCCGAGAGAGCGACGACTCAGGAGGGCCTCCGACGCTGTCTTTGCCACATGTCGACGACCCTCAGGTATATATTCCTTTGAAACCTGCCTTGCTCTACTGCCCCAACTCCCTTCGTGTGGATCCTTTTCTACTTCCGTCCGCTGTTCCAAATCCACCTAGACTTCTACTATTATTAGAAGTAAAGCTAGTTCATACAGTCGACTCAAAGCGTTGGTTCAAACAGGGAAGAAAGTGGGAAAGCTGTAGCATGAATCTAGGACTTGGTTCTAAGAGGAAACGGGGGAATGTAGTAATATCTGTCACTGTTTAAATAACTGTATTTCGTATTTGTGCAAACAGGGATGTCTGTCTCCATATCATTTCGGGATGTTTGTCTCCGTATCGTTTGTATCCACGCAATCAAAAGCACACACCTCAGTTTTAGTACAACTGCGCAAAATGAGATGGCTATCCCTCGTTGTCGTCGTCTAACCTCCTGTCCTCAAGGTATCCCTACATTGGTAGTAACTAAGGTAGAATAACCAACGCAATCTAAAGGAAGCTGATTCGTACGTTTTACTTCCTGATTGCAGTGCAGGGACGAGCGAAAACAACTTCATCCTAGTCTGGAATGCACTTTCTACCAGTTCATCCATGGACCGAGGACTAGCTGGCACGGTTGCACGGCAGTTTTTTGGACAGGTGCGCGGACAAGAGGCATTGTGGTCTGCTTATTTCTGCAAATAGCGGTGCTTAAATTTAGTGGAATGCACAAGCATTTCAGCTGGTCAGTACACTTCATGGTTCAGTTCCGCATTCCAGCTAAGACCACAATTATAATTGGTTATTCTGGAATGAGAGAACCTAACCTTGAATGGTGGCAACAAGAAAAAACCAGAGTGAAATCCAGGAAATTTAAGCCTGTCGGGAGGCCCTTTGCTCAGAGAAGCCTTGCTTGGTTTTTCCTGATTTGTTAACCTTCTCACAACTTTGTCTTTTGCTGTGAACTAGTATATGTTAGTTATGTTCTATGAATCATTGAGATGTATAAAATTTCTTAACTTATGCTCTTCAAGTTTTTTATGAAGACGAGTTTAATGTGAGTGTTCCACATGAGCGCTGGACTAGCGTGTGAATGTTTGGAATTTATTACATTGTGGCCTCAATTAACTGCATGAACCACTGTAACAAGATACATAGTTGCTTATATGTCAGACAACAGATTGTTGATTGTTAGCTGGTCGATAGCCTAGTATTGAGGCGAGCTGATCCAATGTGCCATGTTTTGCACAACTGCTTACAAGTGGGGTAGCATCAATAGTGTTTACAAGTACTTATGTATATGTCGGTGCATGGTTCTCGAACGAGTGCTCTATTTCATCAAAACAAACATTGCTCGTATGATAAATCGTGACAATTTATGTCTTACCATGCCATATTCATGAAAAAACAAGTGAGGACGCATCTGTTTCGGCAACAATTACGATGGTTCTCAAATGATTCACGGGCACACAAAAGTAGCACCAGTCCCCATAGACGGATTCAAACAGAGTACTAGCCCCAGAGGGGTCAATAACAGGCAAGGTTCGGATAATTAGACACAATCGAAAGTACTATTAAACACTAGCTGGGGCAACTATTTCATGCCTTGATCTAATTTGGGCTGGACACAAGACAGACCTTGCCATGAACATCATCGAGGACGTCCCGCATCAGCTCAATCCTGTGAACCTTCATGAAGACAACCTTGTGGCCTTGCCACTGATAAACTTGTTTGTGGAGGCATGCCATGTCATCTTCCTGCGTAAGCTTGACAAGAACAGTATGCCTCACAAACGAAGGAGTAGCTTTGAACTTCTTGTGCTTCAGTACACCCTGGACAACACGCCTGACAACAGTGAGGCTAGAATACAACTCTTCATTGGTATAACCACAAATGGCTTCCTGGATCCAACAGCCTAAGAACTCTGTTTTCCCAGTGTGTTTACTCAGGTCGTATGCCTCATAGCAAGTGACATGTACAACCACACAATCCTTGTCTGCATCAAGGCTCTAATTGAAACAGAAACAAATTCTGAATTAATTTTCAGTATAAGAAATACAAGTTATTTAAACCACTATGTATAGCATGGCATCGAAGCTAATAAAATTTTGCATTATTAATCACCACATACTTCCTTTTCTAAAAAATCACCACATACTTAGATGAAAAA
>NC_041390.1:545306792-545401341 GCF_002162155.2 Triticum dicoccoides
GTGCCACGGGGGCTGTAACCTCAAACGGGGCATTGAGCATCTCAGTAGTGGCCGTGAGCATATCTGGAGTCGGCTCGGTGGTTGCCTCCATATTCTTGGAGCTCTCTGTCTCGTGGGGATCAGCCTCTCGCGTCTGCTCCAATATCGGCAGATCTTTGCCTGGTTCTCCTTGGTCCATCATGAAACTGACGAATACTAGGAGACCACTGAAAGGAAAACACAATCACAATGACAATGAAACAAAAAAGAGAGTGAGGATCGGTTACTGCTTTGCAAAAGTTCTTTTTTTTCTCTGAACAAAAATATACCAACATCACGGATCCACTTACCTTCCCTTCGTTTGGAGAGAAGAACAGTGGCAGATGCGAGTGTTGCCTTTCTTGAAGACGGTGAGGGAGAAGGGCATTCAGCGAAGAGTGAAATGATGGTTGCTTCGTCCGTCAAACTTAGACTGCGGGGGGAGGTGGGGTTTTGTGATACGACGGATCGTTACTGCCGCGCTACGACCGGGGTGACTCTCCGCCTGCATACTGCCTTCTAATTTGGTGGATGGCATTTGGGCCCGCGCGCTACATGGCCCACATGTCGGCGAACAAAAGTATAACGGCATTCAGTAGAGGGAGATGTTTCAATGACCTAGGAGGAGCCAGAAGCGGTAGAGTGTCTCGACTTTACTAGTAGTAATTGTTTTTCTGGGTAGCTGTAGAGTGTCTCCACTGTACTAGTAGTAATTATTTCTCTGGGCCCAAGACAAAACAGCCCATCCACACTAGTAAATAGTACAATCAATTCAAAAGCCCATATATTTACTGAATTGACGGATGGGTATGTCGAAGAGCAAAAAAAGGAGTTTCAGGTGGGAAAAAGAGCTTCTAAACGTGCCGGGCTTCTATTTACAACATATTGTGGTCATGATCCAGTAAATTTTACGACCCAGGATGTTCATTCTATGGACTTGACCGATCCATTTGACTATGACTGCCGAAAACAGTGCTGGAGTTAGATGTTGTTGCCCTTTTCAATCTGTTTTTTTTGTAAACCTGATGAACAATTAACCCTCATGCTTTTGTACAATTTGTAAGCTGGAGTTAGATGTTCCTGCCCTTTTGAACTCGGCTGTGACTGTCATATTTTCTTTGAAACAAGGCAAATGGCTTGCCATTCGTTTAATTTAGAGTGAAATATTGTAACAAATCCAAACCAAAGGAAATAACATCACTCTCGCCGGCTGCTTGAGCTCACTGTGCATTACAGAAGCCAAGTGATTAGCCCCCACCAGCACCCACAAACTTATTTCGAACTAGCACATCAAATGGGCTATAAATTTTCATAGGAAAGGCTGCATGACCGTGACAGATTTGGATTCTGACATTTGGGACCCGTGAGGAAATAGCCTATCCAAGGTGGTGTCGACTTACTAGCCAGTCAACAAACGATTCTGCCTACCAACTATAGGATTGACATCCAACAGCTGTCGTGTATCTTCTATCTCTTGTCTTCTTCTTCCTCCAGCCGCCCAAACCAGACCACCCCGTCGGCTCCGCCTGCTCCCGCCTCCCATGGCTAGCCGCGCCTCCACCGCCCTACCGTACGTACCCTCCAACGTTGGATAGTCCCTCCCTCTATTCCCCCACACATCCTGTTATTCTCCGGCGATGTCAGCCCCAACACGCACCCGCGCCCGAACCAGTCAACCCTCGTACTCCCCTCCGCCTGCGACTGGACCAGCGCATCTTCAACGGCTCCTATTCATTCAGTGCGAGGCCTCGCTGTCGTCCTCCGCCTTGCGGCCTTGGTTCGCTCGCCGTGCGTGGTGTGCCACCCTCTTGTGTTGTCAACGTCATCAACAACCGAGAGGAACAAGGAGATGATTGTACATGGAGAGGATGACAGTAGGGACCCACCTGCGTCATGGCAGTACGCAAGCAAGTGCCTCTATAGTACAAGTCCAAAATATGATTCCTCCTAATGGTTGGACATCTGGGGCTCACGACATTGTCAATGTAGTCAATAAACGAGAGAATTACACTACGAGCGGCTGACACCAGGGACCCAGCAAGTCGTGCAGTTTTTTTTGAGGAACAAGCAGTTGTTATTTATACTAGTTTTAGCAACGGATCAGGGTAACAACGGGGCTGTGCAGGGGCTGTTGCCCGTTTAGCCAGGGTTTTATTTATGTTTACCACATCATGAGCCCAGTTGTGTTTTTTTCTTGCTGAAAATGGCTAGCCCAGTTCTAATTTTTTTAAGAAATACCCAAACAAGGCCTACTTGCTTTATCGGCCCTGCCAGGCTGCAAATCTTTCAAGACGAGGAGAGTTTCATTCTGTTTGCCCAGAAATGGGCTGTACATTTTTAAAACACATCAAACCGGGAATTAGTTTCAATTTTTTTTTCATTACAAGATCTTCAATTCCATTGATTTTTATGCGTGGACAATTATTTGGATTTTATATTTATATAAATTATTTTTCAAAATAGTTTGAATGTGAATTGATATTTCTGGATTAAAAATAGTTGACGGCACCGAAATATGCAAAATTTCATATACTTTTTAACCGTGGCCACAATATGGGGTGTAATGCTAACAAAAAGAAGATAGGCTCCAAAAAAATTCTTAAGAATTAGCAAATGGGTTGTACATTATTAGAAATAATGGCAGATGGGTTGTATGATGTTTTCCACAGATTTGAGGCTGACTTGTGCGCCTACTACAGGTTAACGCGTATGCTTTCATAAAAAAAAGGTTGACGCACACGCAACGCCCTGTCAACTTAGTCAACAGACGAGAGTAGTGATTGTTGGATGTCCATCCAACGGCCGTCGTGCTTCTTCAATCTCTGCTCTTCATGCTCCAGCCGCTCAACCAAGCGCCGGCGAGACTGCCTGCTCCCTCCTCCCGTGGCCGGCTATGCTGCCGTGCAGGCCTCACGGCCCCACCGTACTCCCAACGCTGGCCTAGCCATCCCTCTACTCACCCACACATGTTGTTATTCTCCGGTGACGGCAAATGAACCAGTAAACCCTCGTACTCCTCCGCGTGGGAAACAACTATCGAGTATTCCCTGGCTCCGTGTCGTTCCCTTCCTAGGCCTAGCTGTCGTCCACCACCCTGGTGTTCTCGGCGCGGCCTGGTCCACATGGTCAATGAACGACATCCATCGGAAGTGGACTGTACGTGGAGAGGCTGACACCTGGTTCCACGGCCACACGCAAGGAAATGCCTCCTTATTAGGCGCAAAATAATGATTCCTCCACCTGACAGCTAGGACCCATAGGAAGGGCCTTTGTATTTCGCGAAACAAACGTTCCCCCCGCTAACAGGTCGGACCCACCAGCTATATCTTCGCACGCAAGGAAGTGCCTCCTTATTACGCCCAAAAAATGAATACCCCCCTGCTAGCTGGGACCCACCATATTGTTGGGCTGACTTGTGGGCCTACTAAGTTTATGGGGACGGAGGGCTTTGTCAACTTAGTCAATACTCCAGTGACCGTATGATGTCCATCCAACGGCCATAGTGCTTCTTCAACCTCTGGTCTTCTTGCTCCAGCCGCCGAAAGCAGCGCCGGTCCCTGCTCCTGCCTCCCGTGGCCGGCTGTGCTACTGCGGAGGCCTCACCGCCCCCATACTACTCCCACCACTGGCCAGGCCATCCCTCCACTCACCCACACCCCCTGTTATTCTGCGGCGACGGCAGCCGCACACCGCAACTGAACCAGTGAACGCTCATACTCCTCTCCGCCTGGGCATCCACTGCCGCGTCTTGCCCGGCTCCATGGTCAATGTCGTCAACGACCGACTTCCATCGGAAGAGTACTTTACGTGGAGAGACTGACAACTGGGTCCACGGCAGCCGCAAGGAAGTGCCTCCTTATTACGCGGAAAATAATTATTCCTCCACCTGACAGCAGGGACACACCGGACGGGCCACCAGTATTTTGCGAAAAAACTCATTTCCCCGTGACTGCCGGGAACCACCGGATGGGCCACCGTATTTCGCGAAAAAAACGTTCCCCCCGCTGTCAGCTCGGACCCATCGGAAGTGCCTCCTTATTACGCACAAAAAAATAAATACTCTCCCGGCTAGCTGGGACCCACCTTGGTGGGAGGCTGACTTGTGGGCCTACTAAGTTGACGGGGACGAAGGGCTTTGTCAACTTAGCCAATATGAACGATTCTAGCTCCAGTGACCGTACGATGTCCATCCAATGGGTGTAGTGCTTTTTTAACCTCTGGTCTTCTTGCTCCAGCCGCCCAAAGCAGCGCCGGTCCGCATGTTCCTGCCTCCCATGGTTGGCTCATACGTCTCCAACATATCTATAATTTTTGATTGCTCCATGCTATATTATGTACTATTTTGGATTATATTGGGCTTTATTTTCCACTTTTATATTATTTTTGGGACTAACCTATTAACCGGAGGCCCAACCCAGAATTGTTGTTTTTTTTGCCTATTTCAGTGTTTTGAAGAAACGGAAAATCGAACAGAGTCCAAACGGAATAAAACCTTCGGGAACGTGATCCAGGAGACTTGGACCCTACTCCAAGGAATCAAAGAGGCGGTCACGAGGGTGGGGGGCGCCCCCCCTAGGGCGTGCCCCCTACCTCGTGGGCCCCTCGGTGCTCCACCGACGTACTCCTTCCTCCTATATATACCTAGGTACCCCAAACGATCAGAAGAGGAGCCAAAAACCTAATTCCACCGCCGCAACTTTCTGTATCCACGAGATCCCATCTTGGGCCTGTTCCGGAGCTTCGCCGGAGAGGGCCGTCATCACGGAGGGCTTCTATATCATCATAGCCTCTCCGATGAAGTGTGAGTTGTTTACTTCAGACCTTCGGGTCCATAGTTAGTAGCTAGATGGCTTCTTCTCTCTTTTTGGATCTCAATACAAAGTTCTCCCCCTCTCTTGTGGAGATCTATTCGATGTAATCTTGTTTTTGCAGTGTGTTTGTTGAGACCGATGAATTGTGGATTTATGATCAAGTCTATCTATGAATAATATTTGAATCTTCTCTGAATTGTTTTATGTATGATTAGTTATCTTTGCAAGTCTCTTCGAATTATCCGTTTGGTTTGGCCAACTAGATTGGTAGTTCTTGCCATTGGAGAAGTGCTTAGCTTTGGGTACGATCTTGCGGTGTCCTTTCCCAGTGACAGAAGGGACATCAAGGCATGTATTGTATCGTTGCCATCGAGGATAACAAGATGGGGTTTATTTCATATTGCATGAATTTATCTCTCTACATCATGTCATCTTGCTTAAGGCGTTACTCTATTTTTAACTTAATACTCTAGATGCATGATGGATAGCGGTTGATGAGTGGAGTAATAGTAGTAAATGCAGAATCGTTCCGGTCTACTTGTCACAGATGTGATGCCTATATACATGATCATGCCTAGATATTCTCATAACTATGCTCAATTTTGTCAATTGCTCAACAATAATTTGTTCACCCACCGTAGAATACTTATGCTCTTGAGAGAAGCCACTAGTGAAACCTATGGCCCCCGGGTCTATTCTCATCATATCAATCTCCATCGCTTTAAACTTGTTTTGCTTTTTACTTTGCCTTTACTTTTTACTTTGCATCTTTATACCAAAAATATTATATCTATCAGATCTCACTCTCGTAAGTGACCGTGAAGGGATTGACAACCCCTAATCACGTTGGTTGCGAGTAGCTATTGTTTTGTGCAGGTACGAGGGACTTGAGCGTGGCCTCCTACTGGATTGATACCTTGGTTCTCAAAAACTGAGGGAAATACTTACACTACTTTTCTGCATCATCCCTTCCTCTTCGGGGCAAACCAACGCAAGCTCAAGAGGTATCAAGAAGGATTTCTGGCGCCGTTGCCGGGGAGTCTACGCAAAAAGTCTAACATACCAAGTACCCATCACAATCCCTATCTCTCGCATTACATTATTTGCCATTTGCCTCTCGTTTTCCTCTCCCCCACTTCACCCTTGCCATTTTATTCGCCCTCTCTTTCCCAATCACCTTCTCCTCCTCCCTCTCTATTTGCCTCTTTTGCCCGTTTGCTCTTGTTTGCTCGTGTGCTAGTTTGCTTGTTTGTCGCGATGGCTCAAGATACTACCAAATTTTCTGACTTCACCAATACCAATAATAATGATTTCCTTAGCACTCCGATTGCTCCTCTTGCTAATACTGAATCTTGTGAAATCAATGATGCTTTGTTGAATCTTGTTATGAAAGATCAATTCGTCGGCCTTCCTAGTGAAGATGCCGCTACTCATCTGAATAGCTTCGTTGATTTATGTGATATGCAAAGGAAAAAATATGTCAATAATGATGTCGTTAAATTGAAGCTATTTCCTTCTTCGCTTAAAGATCTTGCTAAAGCTTGGTTTTCGTATTTGCCTAGAAATAGTATTGATTCTTGGAACAAGTGCAAAGATGCTTTTATCTCTAAGTATTTCCCTCCCACTAAGATCATCTCTCTTAGAAACGATATTATGAACTTTAAGCAACTTGATCATGAACATGTTGCACAAGCTTGGGAGAGAATGAAATTAATGATACGTAATTTCCCTACTCATGGTTTGAATTTGTGGATGATTATACAAAAATTTTATGCCAGATTGAATTTTCCTTCTAGAAATCTTTTATATTCGGCCGCGGGAGGCACTTTCATGGAAATCACTTTAGGAGATGCTACTAAACTCCTAGATAATATTATGGTTAATTATTCTCAATGGCATACTGAAAGATCTTCTAATAAAAAAGTGCATGCGATAGAAGAAATCAATGTTTTGACTGGAAAGATGGATGAACTTATGAAATTATTTGCTACTAAGAGTGTTTCTTCTGATCCTAATGATATGCCTTTGTCTACTTTGATTGAGAATAACAATGAATCTATGGATGTGAATTTTGTTGGTAGGAATAATTTTGGTAACAACGCTTATAGAGGGAATTTTATTCCTAGGCCATATCCTAGTAATCCTTCTAATAATTATGGGAATTCTTACAAAAACTCTTCTAGAAATTATAATAAGATGCCCTCTGAATTTGAGAATAGTGTTAAAGAGTTTATGAATTCACAAAAGAATTTTAATGCTTTGCTTGAAGAGAAATTGCTTAAAGTTGATGATTTGGCTAGGAACGTTGATAGAATTTCTCTTGAGATTGATTCTTTAAAGCTTAGATCTATTCCTCCTAAGCATGATATCAATGAGTCTCTCAAAGCCATGAGAATTTCCATTGATGAGTGCAAGGAAAGAACCACCAGGATGCGTGCTTCCAAAGATGCCTTTATTAAAGCGTGTTCTTCTAGTTCCTATGAAAATAATGATGAAGATCTAAAAGTTATTAATGTGTCCCCTATTAAATCCTTGTTTTGCAATATGAATCTTCATAATGATGGGACTTAATATGATTCACCTTACCTAGAAGGCGTTCCAATAATTCTGAATCTTTTGATCTTGATGCTAAATTTGATAAGAGTGGGATTGAAGAAATTAAAACCCTAGATATTGCTAAACCCACTATATTGGATTTAAAGGAATTTAATTATGAAAATTGCTCTTTAATTTATTGTATTTCCTTGTTGCAATCCGTGCTAAATTCTCCTCACGCTTATAGTCAAAATAAAGCGTTTACTAAACATATCGTTGATGCCTTGATGCAATCTTATAAAGAAAAACTTGAATTGGAAGTTTCTATCCCTAGAAAAATCTATGATGAGTGGGAACCAACTATTAAAATTAAAATTAAAGATCATGAGTTTTATGCTTTGTGTGATTTGGGTGCTAGTGTTTCCACTATCCCAAAACTTTGTGTGATTTGCTAGATTTCCGTAATTTTGATGATTGCTCTCTAAACTTGCATCTTGCAGATTCTACTATTAAGAAACCTATGGGAAGGATTAATGATGTTCTTATTGTTGAGAATAGGAATTATGTGCCCGTAGATTGCATTGTTCTTGATATAGATTGCAATCCTTCTTGCCCTATTATTCTTGGTAGACCTTTCCTTAGAACGGTTGGTGCGATTATTGATATGAAGGAAGGGAATATTAGATTACAATTTCCACTAAAAAAAAGGGCATGCAACACTTTCCTAGAAATAAAATAAAATTGCCATATGAAACTATCATGAGAGCCACTTATGGATTGCCTACCAAATATGGCAATACCTAGATCTATCCTCGCTTTTATGCCTAGCTAGGGGCGTTAAACGATAGCGCTTGTTGGGAGGCAACCCAATTTTATTTTTATTCCTTGCTTTCTGCTCCTGCTTAGTAATAAATAAGTTATCTAGCCTCTGTTTTGGTTGTGTTTTTTGTGTTTAATTAGTGTTTGTGCCAAGTAGAACCGTTGGGAAGACTTGGGGAAAGTCTTGTTGAACTTGCTGTAAAAAACAGAAACTTTAGCGCTCACGAGAACTGCTGTCATTTTTATTTGAAGAGTGATATTTAGTTAATTATTTTTTCAGATGATTAATATATAAATTCCTCACGTCCAGAAATTTATTTTAGAATTTTTGGGGTTCCAGATCTTTCCCTAGCTACAGATTTCTACAGACTGTTCTGTTTTTGACAGATTCTGTTTTTCGTGTGTTGTTTGCTTATTTTGATGAATCTATGGTTAGTAAAATAGTTTATAATCCACAGAGAAGTTGGAATACAGTATGTTTAACACCAATATAAATAAATAATGAGTTCATTACAGTACCTTGAAGTGGTCTTTTGTTTTCTTTTGCTAACTGAGCTCACGAGTTTTCTACTTTAAGTTTTGTGTTGTGAACTTTTCAAGTTTTGGGTGAATTCTTGTGATGGATTATGGAACAAGGAGTGGAAAGAGCCTAAGCTTGGGGATGACCATGGCACCCCCAAGATAATCCAAGGACACCAAAAATTCAAAGTTTGGAGATGCCCCGGAAGGCATCCCCTCTTTCGTCCACTTCCATCGGTAATTTACTTGGAGCTATATTTTTATTCACCAACATGATATGTGTTTTGCTTGGAGCGTCTTGTATTATTTTTGTCTGTGTGTTTTAGTATGCCACAATCATCCTTTCTGTACACACCTTTTGAGAGATCCATACATGAATTAGAATTTGTTAGAATACTCTATGTGCTTCACTTATATCTTTTGAGCTATGTAGTTTTGCTCTATGTGCTTCACTTATATCTTTTGAGCGTTATAATTTTGCTCTATGTGCTTCACTTAGATATTTTAGAGCATGATGGTGGATTTTTTTTAAAGAAACTATTGTCTCTCATGCTTCACTTAAATTATTTTGAGAGTCTCTTAATAGCATGGTAATTTTCTTAATAATAATATGCTTGGTATTCAAGATTTGTGAAACTTTCTTTTGAGTGTGTTGAATACTAAGAAAAGGTTGGATGCTTGATAATTGTTTTGAGATATGGAGGTGATAATATTAAAGTCATGCTAGTTGAGTAGTTGTGAATTTAAACAATACTTGTGTTAAAGTTTGTGATTCCCGTAGCATGCACGTATGGTGAACCGTTATGTGATGAAGTCGGAGCATGATTTATTTATTGATTGTCTTCCTTATGAGTGGCGGTCGGGGATGAGCGATGGTCTTTTCCTACCAATCTATCCACCTAGGAGCATGCGCGTAATACTTTGCTTTGGTAACTTCTAGATTTTTGCAATAAGTATATGAGTTCTAGACCAAAAATACCAAAAATATTATATCTATCAGATCTCACTCTCGTAAGTGACCGTGAAGGGATTGACAACCCCTAATTGCGTTGGTTGCGAGTAGCTATCGTTTTGTGCAGGTACAAGGGACTTGAGCGTGGCCTCCTACTGGATTGATACCTTGGTTCTCAAAAACTGAGGTAAATACTTACGCTACTTTGCTGCATCATCCCTTCCTCTTCGGGGAAAACCAACGCAAGTTCAAGAGGTAGCACCGGCTGTGCTGCCGCAGAGGCATCACCGCCCCTACTATTCCCACCGCTGGCCAGGCCCTGCGGCGACGGCAGCCTCACACCGCAGTCGAACTAGTGAACCCTCGTACTCCTCTCCGCGCGAGCTTCCACTGTCGCATCTTCCCTAGCTCCGTGTCGTCCCCTTCCTAGGCCTCGCCGTCGTCCACCGCTGTGGTGCTCTCCGCGCGGCGTGGTAAACGTGGTCAAGGAACAACTTCCATCGGAAGAGTACTATACGTTGAGAGGCTGACAGCTGGGTCCATGGCCACAGCCAAGTTTTTTGTGATTTGCCAAGTAAGTCGCTTTGTCAGGCCTGTTGGGCTGCAAATCTTCCAAGACGAGGAGAGATTTCATTCGGCTGGCGAAAATGGCCCATCAGTAATGAGAAATGGGTTGTACATTTTTAAAACACATCAAACCGGCAATTAGTTTCAAATATCTTTTTTTCATTTCAAGATTTTAAATTACATTAATTTTTATGCGTGGAGAATTTGTTGGATTTTATATTGATATACATTTATTTTTTAAATCAGTTTGAATGTGAGTCGAAATTTCGGGATTAAAAACAGTTCGGACCGCTCCGAAATATGCAAAATTTCGTATAATTTTTTAACCGTGGCCACAATATGGGTTGTAATGCTAACAAAAAGAATATGGGCTCCAAAAAAACCTTAAGAATTAGAAAATGGGCTGTAAATTATTAGAAATAATGGCAGATGGGTTGTATGCTATTTTCCACATATTTGAGGCTTTCCTAAAAAAAGGTTGACGCACAAGCACTGACTGTTGGATGTCCATCCAATGGCCGTCGTGCTTCTTCAATCTCTGCTCTTCCTGTTCCAGCCGCTCAAACAAGCGTCGGTGGGACTGCCTGCTCCCTCCTCCCCGCGGCCGGTTGTGCTGCCGCGCAGGCCTCACCGCCCCACCGTACTCCCATCGCTAATCTAGCCATCCCCCTTCTCACCCACACCTGTTGTTATTCTCCGGCGACGGCAGAAAACCCTCATATAGTCGTACTCCCCTCCGCGTGGGAAACAACTGCCGAGTCTTCCCTGCCTCCATGTCGTCCCCTTCCTAGGCCTCGCCGTCGTCCACCGCCATGGTGCTCTCGGCGCAGCGTGGTCAATGTGGCCAACGACGGACTTCCATCGGAAGAGTACTGTGCATGGAGACGCTGACAGCTGGGTCCACGGCCGCGGCAAGGAAGTGCCTACTTATTACGCGCAAAATAATTATTCCTCCACCTGACAGTGGGGACCCACCGGACGGGCCACCTGAAAGGATCGATATGGTTGACTAGAGGGGGGTGAATAGGCAACTAACAATTTTTAGCTTTTCTTTAACAATTTAAACTTTGCCTCAAAGTAGGTTGTCTAGATATGCAACTAGGGGAGCAACCTATATGATGCAACAACGATAGGAACACAAGCAAGCAAGAGATATATCACAAATAAGCTTGCACAAGTAAAGGCATGAGATAACCAATAGTGGAGCCTATGGAGACGAGGATGTGTTACCGAAGTTCCTTCCTGAGGGGGTCCTGGATTAGGGGGTGTCCAAATAGCCAGACTATACCTTCGGCCGGACTCCTGGACTATGAAGATACAAGATTGAAGACTTCATCCCGTGTCCGGAAGGGACTTTCCTTGGAGTGGAAGGCAAGCTTGGCGATACGGATATGTAGATCTCCTACCATTGTAACCGACTCTGTGTAACCCTAGCCCTCTCCGGTGTCTATATAAACCGGAGGGTTTTAGTCCATAGGACGAACAACAATCATACCATAGGGTAGCTTCTAGGGTTTAGCCTCCTCGATCTCGTGGTAGATCTACTCTTGTACTACCCATATCATCAATATCAATCAAGAAGGAGTAGGGTTTTACCTCCATCGAGAGGGCCCGAACCTGGGTAAAAACATCGTGTCCCTTGTCTCCTGTTACCATCCACCTAGACACACAGTTCAGGACCCCCTACCCGAGATCCGCTGGTTTTGACACCGACATTGGGCTTTCATTGAGAGTTCCTCTGTGTCGTCACTTTTAGGCCCGATGGCTCCTTCGATCATCAACTGCGATGCGGTCCAAGGTGAGACCTTTCTCCCCGGACAGATCTTCGGCGGCTTTGCACTGCGGGCCAATTCGCTTGGTCATCTAGAGCAGATTGAAAGCTACGCCCCTGGTCGTCAGGTCAGATTTGGAAGTTTAAACTACACAGTAGCCGAGCGCGCCGCACTGTCCCGATGGGCATGATCTAGCTCTGCCGCCGAACAGTGCCTTGGAGGCCACACTTGTGTCCGCTCCGACCCTTGGCTCGGAGCCGACCACACCAATCGAGGATGGGTGGTCAGACACCGCCTCGGGGGCTGCAATCTCTACGGCGACCAAGCCGAACACCAGCCTTGTCCTCTGCGAAGCCCGTGACTCCAAGATGCCGGACTCCTCTCCGGACTCCGAGCCCTCCGCGTCCCTACCGATTGAATCCGATTGGGCGCCGATCATGGAGTTCACCACTGCAGACATCTTTCAGCACTCGCCCTTCGGCGACATTCTAAATTCACTCAGGTCTCTCTCTTTGTCAGGAGAGTCCTGGCCGGACTATGACCGGCAGGATTGGGATGTGGACGACAAAGAAATTCGATGCCCACCCACCACCCACTTCGTAGCCACTGTCGATAATTTAAACGACGTGCTCGACTTCGACTCCGAAGACATCGACGGTATGAACGACGATGTAGGAGATGAACATGAACCAACGCCTATAAGGCACTGGACAGCCACCTCATCTCATGATGTATACATGGTGGACACACCCAAAGGAAGCGACGACGAGGAACACAGGGATGAAACGAGGGATTGTTCACTCAAAAAGCAATCAAAGCAGTGACGTAAGCACCGCTCCAAGCCCCGCCTCGACAGAGACAGCAGCCATACAGACCCAGCCATAGAGCAGGACAAGCCGGCGGACGACGAACATGCCTTCGAGCAACCATCCGAACAGGGCAACTTGGATAAACAAACCGAACACCCCATCCCCGGCAAAAACAACAGTCCGGACGACCTTACGCTGGATAGGCTCATGGAGCAGAAGAGCCTCCACAAAAGGCTCGTCACCACTGCGCATAGCCTGAAAAAGCAGAAGCGGAAGCTCAAAACTGCGGAAGATGCACTCAGAATCACATGGAGCAAAGTACGCAACACCGCAGACAAATATGGCGGCAGTCGCCGCACAAAAAGCTATTCAAAGCGAAAGCTACTGCCTGAATTTGACGAGGAGGCCTTAGAGCCCCCGCAGTCAAAAAATAGGAAAGCCACCCGGTCGGATAGACGACCGCATGGCCAACATGGAGCGGCAAGCGGCGCCGCACACAAGCCGGCACGCGATCCACCAAAGGATCCGCATCAAAAAGATGGCCCAGCCAGATCTATCTACGGGCCAAGAAAGTAGGCTCTAGTAAGCAATACAACACAACAAATATCCGAACATCATGGCACACCCAAATACAGGGGTGCCGCACACCCCCTATGTTTCACCGATGAGGTGCTGGACCATGAATTTCCAGCGGGATTCAAGCCCATAAACATAGAGGCGTATGACGGAACAACAGACCCTGGGGTCTGGATCGAGGATTATATCCTCCACATACACATGGCCAGAGGAGATGACCTCCACGCCATAAAATACTTACCCCTCAAGCTTAAGGGGCCAGCCCGGCATTGGCTCAAAAGCCTTCCCGAAAACACCATTGGAAGTTGGGAAGAGCTTGAGGATGCTTTCTGGGCAAATTTTCAAGGGACCTATGTCCGCCCTCCGGATGCAGACGATCTCAGTCACATAACTCAACAGCCCGGAGAGTCAGCCCGGAAATTTTGGAACAGATTTCTTACTAAAAAGAATCAGATAGTTGACTGTCCGGACGCCGAAGCCCTAGCAGCTTTTAAGCATAACATTCGAGACGAATGGCTCGCCAGATAGCTCGGCCAAGAAAAGCCAAGCACAATGGCCGCATTAACGAGCCTCATGACCCGCTTTTGCGTAGGAGAGGACAGTTGGTTGGCAAGATGTAGCACCAGCGACCCAAGTACATCCGAAGTCAGGGATGGAAACGGAAAACCCCGACGCAGCAAGGACCAGCGCTGGAATAAGGGAAACAGCCCAAAGAGCATGGCGGTCAACACCGGATTCAAAAGCTCGCGGCAGAATCAGAGAAAGCCGCCCCTCAAGGATAACAGGGACAAGTTATCCAACTTAAACAAAATCTTGGACAAGATATGTCAAATACACAGTACTCCCGGGAAGCCTGCGAACCATACCCACAGAGATTGTTGGGTTTTCAAGCAATCCGGCAAACTCAACGCCAAACAAAAGGGGCTCGACACACCAATTGAGGACGACGACGAACCCCACAAGCAGAGCACCAGGAAATAAAAGGATTTCCCACAAGAAGTCAAAACAGTAAACTTACTTCACGTGACAAACAGAATGGCGCCAACAGAGATACGTGCCATACGGCCTATCCCAAAGGAGTCTCGCCAATGGTTGTTGAAACCGATCACCTTCGACCATCAGGATTACTCTAAAGTATCCGGAATGCAGGCTGGACTGCCATGGTATTAGATCCAATAATCGGCGGACTCCACTTTATAAATTTCCTGATGGACGGCGGCAGTGGTCTAAACCTGTTATACCAGGACACAATCCACAACATGGGGATAGACCCAACAAAAATTCGCCATAGAAAAACCTCCTTTCAAGGGGTAACGCCAGGCCCGGATGCCCGTTGCATGGGTTCTCTCCAGCTACAAGTTATGTTTGGCTCCCCCGATAACTTCCGTTGTGAACAGCTAACTTTCCACATCGCCCCATTCTCAAGTAGCTATCAAGCACTGCTGGGACGCGAAGCTTTCGCCCGCTTTAACGCAATACCGCATTATGCATCTCTTACACTTAAGATGCCCGGTCCACGAGGCATCATCTCATTAAAGGGAAAACATTGAGTGTTCCTCCCGCGCGGAAGATAGTGCGGCTGCCTTGACAGCCCCACAATAAAATGGCTTCACCAGCCAAAGCACCTAAACAGGTCGTCGAGATCACGGACACGGCTAGACGAGTCCGGCATAAACATACAATTGATAAAAGCTTAATAGCCGTATATCCCTGTACTAGGGGCTCCGCGCATATAAAACAAGAGACAATAAAGCTCAATTTTACCCATTTCGATTTATAGTTTCTTTATTTAGTATAACTCATGTTCGGCATGATCTTTCTTCAACTAAGTTCCTCTCTTTTATAGATGAACACCGTGCTACGCCCGTCCAGGATACGGCACAACGGAGACACAGGCGCAGACGTGCAGCAGGGACCCGTTCCAAGGATTCTTTTCAGATTAAGACCCTGCGTAAACCTTTTTTACTGTCTCTTGTTGATACACATCCCCTGGTTTCTTGGTATAACCAAGGAGGAGGCTGGCGTTTTGGCATGTGGCTACGTCAGAGTTTTGCGCATACCTGGACACTAGGGGCTTATTACCAAGGGTGTTATCCCGCCCGCCCTCATAAAGACTAGATACCTTAGGGAGTGTTCGGCGTCGCGAGTTTAGCCTTATATGCATCAGCTCCGAATCATGTCTTTGGTAAAATGTTGGGTTTGCCCAGCTGCTGTGTTTTGCTACCTTACGTTCCGCTTTATCGGCTAAGGCGGCACTAGGAGAACTACTGCGATTGTGCCCCCGTTCGGCCAGGCGAGCACCTCAGTAGAGAAAGCCAAAAACTGACTGTCATGATATAGCGTGAGACTGGTCAACCACTCGATGACTTACCGGAATCTTTAGGATTCCTCCACATTAATGAAGGGCCGCTTCCCGGCCAGGCACATACACGCCCCGAGTTCGGGCGAGCGCAGGCGCCACCAGGGGCTATATAAGTAGCCTCACTGTCAAACTCCTATGGCTAAGTGAAAGTGATAAAGCATCATAGCCCGATTGCCTAGTTCGCTGTGCTATCACCTCCTTTGTAGGACCAAGATGTTGGATCAAGTGTGAAAATGCGCCTTCTGCGAACACCCCCGCATTATGTGCGTGGGGGCTGAAGCCGATTACTGCCATCTTTCAGATTATATATACACATATGTTAAACGGCCGCACAGGAGGTATTATAACACTTGCAGGCACAAGTATAAAAAGCTTCTACAATTTATCAAAATATTGTTTTACAATAATATATGCTGTTCGAATATAGTATCCTTCGAGCACTGCGTCTCTATTAAACGAGCGCCTTGCAGAACTTCCTGAACATAGTGCTTGGCAGGTACTCGGCTTCCATCCGAGTCTGGGGATGCAATAGCGGTGGCATCCATTTCTGCCCAGTATGTCTTGACACGGGCAAGAGCCATCCGTGCACCCTCTATGCACGCTGACCTCTTCATCGCATTGATATGCGGAAATGCACCAAGGAACTGTTGCACCAAGTTGAAATAACTTTTCGACTCTGGCCTCTCTGGCCACAGATGACTCATGACATACTTCATGGTGAGTCCGGACAACCTATTTAGCTCAGCCCATACGGCAAAATGATCGGCTAATGACAGTGGACGCTCCGGATTGTGGAACTGCGACCAAAAGAGCTTTTCCACTTCACGATCTTCTTGATCTCGGAAGTGTTCGGCCACATGTGCGGCACTCGCTGCCAAATCCAGATAGGTGTTCGCCGTACTCCACATCCGGTCTAACGGAGCATGTTTAGGATCACAGAACTTCCTCCGCAGCATAAAGGGCTTTCCAGCCGCGATCTCTCCGGCCTGACGCGGCTCCTCCTTCATAGCTCTCATCACAGAGCGAGAATCCTTGGCATCGGCAACGGCCTTCTCCAGGTCTGTCTATTCTGCCTGATCTTCTTTTTCAAGAAGCTTGCAACGGTCAGCGGCGCTCTTCAGCTTCACTGCCAACTCGGCCATTTCCTTCTTGCTTCGGCAGTGAGCAGCCTGTTCGGCTTTCAGCTCCTCAATTGCCTTTCCGGCAGCCGCATCACTTTTCCAGGCTTTCTCCTTGGCTTGGGAAAGTTCCGCCCAAAGATTCTCCATGGCAGCAGCACCATCTGCATCAAGCGCACACATTATAAGATACTGGCATAAAGCTCCTCTTACCAGGTGCCACCGGAGTAATTACATACCTTGTGCCTTGTCAAGCCGCTTGTTGACAAGCGCGATGTCGGCATCTGCCACGTCAAGTTGCCGCTTTAGCTCGGCAAATTCATCAGTCCGGCTGGCCACTCGACACTTCGCCACCTACGTATGAAGGCGACATATTAGACCTGGGATTATGATCCTCTGCGCGCCATCACTTTTGACAACGCACAGAGTCTCAGGGGCTACTATCTACACATGGTGCATCTTATTTATGCGCAACTGTCCAAAAAGGGTACATTATTTCGCGTACCTCAAAACCTGTCAGTAAACTCCTGACGGCCTCGTGCAATCCGCTCTTTGCGAATGAAATCCTCTCAATCACCGTACCCATCAACGCACGGTGCTCCTCTGAGATAGATGCTCGCCCTAGCATATCCTTCAGCTCCTCTGGCCGCGCACCAGACGGTGCCGGACTCGTCCGATGGCCCTTTTCGAAGGCCGGACGCAGAGGGCTTTGGGGGGCAATATGACTACCTTCCGGTCCTACCGGATTCGGAGAAACCCTCCGCGACGATACCTCAGGGTCGCCCACCTCGCAAGGCGGTACAGCAGGGGGAGGTGTTCCGCTCTCCATCATCTCCGGAAGAAGATCCCCCAAAGACGAGCTCTGCTAAGAAGGGCTAAGGTCCGAGCTACAAGGTAAATTTTCGATTACTCTTCTCAGATATAACGCAAGGATTTCTCTCATTTCTTAAAAAGAAAAACTCCTCTCTACTTACGGCTCGGTGGAAGGCTGATCCCCTTGAGTGTATAATTCGGCCGAAGTATCCCCCGGCGCAGGACCCTCTGACGAAGATTTCTTCCCCCGCTTTGAGGCCATGGTCTCCGGGTCGTCAGAGGCGGTCCTCTTCTTCCCTTGAGGAAAGGAATTTTCGATTCCTCCCTTCCGGACAACCTTCTTCAAGGAGGCTGTAGCTTCCTTGTCCCCTCCCTCGCTTTCCTCCGAAGGCACAACCTCCAACATCCTGACTAGCACGGGATCTGGCGTGGTCTCGGGGAGGGGGGCCGGTGTAACGCCCTCGATGCGGCTATATCTCCCAATCAGGCGAACGACGAACTCCGGCGAGCTCCCCGACGAACCTCGACTTCCGTGTCGATCCGGATCTGGATCAGGATCTGGATCTGGATCTGGGATATTTTCTCTCGGCTGGAAAACCCTAGATAAATTGCACTTTTCATCATGCTATATCTCCGCATCCGTAGCTCCGTTTTGCGCGTGTAGCATATCAAAATGTTCGTCTCAGAGAGCACATCATTTCATCTCATTGCATCATTTTCATTTGAGCTCATCTTGATGCCCGGAATGCTGTTGGAAGAGAGCTATTTGAGTTAACTGTCAGATCTGCTGCACCAAATAGCTATTTGTCATTTTTGCCATGATTAATGTGTGTATGATATGCTCCTGAGCTCTACATGAGTTTTGTTATATGCTTTGCCATCTCTCTAGAGGTGCTATACATGTATTTTTGTGACATGTGTGGTGACTAGCACAAGCTTCCAAAGTAGTGCATTCGTTAATGCTAATTTCAGGGACTTAGAATTTCACTAAGTCCTTGATCTGTTTTTATCAATATGTCATATGTTCATGTTGTTTCCTAGTGATTCGTGCCTCTTTTGAGGATGATCAGTAAGGATGATTTGTTAATATTGTGCTGCTCTATCCATCCATTTCATTGTTTGCATTTATGGATCACCCTAGCTTGAGTCAATCGAGCTCTACTTTTGCTATTTCGTGAATCCTGGTAGATTGTCTACTTGTTAGCGATTTTGCCAAGGATGTTGTTGTTGATCCGTGCATGATATGTTGTTGTTCTTGATATGTCTAGCTTATATAATGTGTATTCTTGATGGGTGTATTCTTAGTTTGTCATGCCTTGCTCTATAGTGAGTGCATCGAGCTCGTAAACATGCCTACTCGTTAACAGATTTGCATGTTCCAGTTTTTCTCTAAGTCTGTAACCTGATTAAGTTTTTGCCATGTTCACATGCTTGCAATTGTATTTTCTGATCCCTCTTGGCTCAAGGTCACTAAGGGACTTTTGTTAAGCTCCTTGAGTAGCTCCATGTAAGGCCTTGCTTTGCCATGTTAAGTTCTTGTAGCATATAGTTTTCATGCTCCAAAGTGTGCTACCTGATCTGAAATTCCAGGCTTGTGTTAATTTCACTAAGTCCGAAACCTGTTTACCTATTGCACTTTTGCCATGCTTGTTTGAACCTGTTAATGGATGAATTGGCCGTAGCTCAGTGTTCATCTTTTGTCATGCACCATGAGTGGATCCCTGCCATGTATTTTTTTGCCATGTTTGAGTGCTGTAGCATAATTATCTCGATGCATTTAGATGGCTACTTGCTGTTTATCGCAGGTCGGTGCCATATTTGTTTTGCTTGCCATTTCTAAACCGTGCCTCCGATTCCGGTGTTCTTTATATCGATTTCAACCGAAATCACCTCACCTTTCCAGTGGCACACTTGGATTTCCATGTTGAGTCCAGGTTCAATCATTCCTTGTCAAATCTTGCATATGCATCACATATCGCATCCCGCATAGCATACCATGTCTGCATCATGTTGTTTGAGCGTTGCACGTGGTTGATTCTGTTACTTTTGCTTCTTTGTCTTGTTTGGGTAGAGCCGGGAGACGAGTTCGCTAATGAGGAGCCCGTTGAGTTTGCTTTCGAGGATCCAGTCAACTCTGACAACTTTGCAGGCAAGATGATCATACCCTCAAAATCACTTCTATCTTTGCTTTGCTAGATGCTCGCTCTTTTGCTATGCCTATGCTACGATGCCTACCACTTGCCTATCATGCCTCCCAAATTGCCATGTCAAACCTATAACCCACCATGTCCTAGCAAACCGTTGATTGGCTATGTTACCGCTTTGCTCAGCCCCTCTTATAGCGTTGCTAGTTGCAGGTGAAGATTGGAGATCGTTCCTTGTTGGAACATTATTTTCTTGTTGGGATATCACTATATTATCTTGTTATCTTAATGCATCTATATACTTGGTAAAGGGTGAAAGGCTCGGCCTTTTTGCCTAGTGTTTTGTTCCACTCTTGCCGCCCTAGTTTTCGTCAGATCGGTGTTATGTTCCCGGATTTGGCGTTCCTTACGCGGTTGGGTAATAATGGTAACCCCTTGACAAATCGCCTTGAATAAAACTCTTCCAGCAATGCCCAACCTTGGTTTTACCATTTGCCACCTAGCCTCTTTTTCCCTTGGGTTTCCGGAGCCGGAGGGTCATCTTATTTAAACCCCTCCGGGCCAGTGATCCTCTGAGTGTTGGTCCACCACGTCAGCCGCCGGTGGCCACCAGGGGCAATCCTAGGCTGGCCTACTAGAAGTTTGGACAATCTGAGTGTGCCTTGAGAACGAGATATGTGCAGCTTCTATCGGGATTTGTCGGCTCATTCGGGCGGTGTTGCTGGATTTGTTTTAACTTGTCGAAGTTGTCTTGTAGAACCGGGATGTCGAGTCTGATCGAAATGTCTCGAGAGAAGGTATATCCTTCGTTAACCGTGAGAGCTTGTCATGGGCTAAGTTGGGACTCCCCTGCAGGGATTTGAACTTTCAAAAGCCGTGCCCGCGGTTATGGGCAGATGGGAATTTGTTAATGTCCGGTTTGTAGATAACTTGAACCTTAACTTAATTAAAATGAATCAACTGTGTGTGTTACCGTGATGGTCTCTTCTCGGCGGAGTCCGGGAAGTGAACACGGTGTTGGAGTAATGTTTGCCGTAGGTTGTTCTATAGTTATTCGTTCATGATTTTGCCTTCTCTTCTCGCTCTCATTTGCGAACAGGTTAGCCACCATATATGCTAGTCGCTTGCTGCAACTCCATATATTACCTTGCCTTACCTATAAGCTTAAATAGTCTTGATCGCGAGGGTGCGAGATTGCTGAGTCCCCGTGGCACACAGATTACTTCCAAACCAGATGCAGGGCCCGATGACTCCGTTCCAGATGATGCGTTTGAGCTCAAGTGGGAGTTCGACGAAGACTCACACCGTTACTATGTGTCTTTCCCTGATGATCAGTAGTGGTGCCCAGTTGGGGCGATCGGGACCATGTCGCTTGTTGGGGTTGATCTTTTATTTTGGTACCATAGTCGGACCATGAGTGTATTGGATGATGTAATGCTATTTATGTACTTTGTGTGATGTGGCGAGTGTAACCCAACTATGTACCTTTCCCCTTATTATCTATTTACATGGGTTGTTGTGAAGATTACCTTACTTGCGACATTGCTTTCAATGCGGTTATGCCTCTAAGTCATGCTTCAACACGTGGGAGATATAGCCGCATCGAGGGCGTTACAAGTTGGTATCAGAGCCTTCCCCGACCTTAGGAGCTCATGCATTCTTCATCTTGCAATCTGGAGTGCTATTCTTCATGCATATCTTTTGAGGTGGTGTTATGTCTTTCTTGATAATTTCCCGTCGTGCTCCGTGATTCACAAGTTATCAAGAATGAGATATTTTAAATCCATCAATCTTGCCATTCGAGTTATCTTGGGTAATATTTTCACCTAAAGCTTTCCCTAAGGATTGTTGCTATTAATGATGATAATATATGATCCAACTTCTTCATCTATCTTCCTGGTGAAATATTTTCTCATCTCCTTGTTCATATCAATCCAATGCTTTTCCCGTGAGTGGCAGAATTTCACCTCATAATTTGAGATGTATTCCGTAAGACCATATCAAGCTTATCCTTTCGTTGTTGGATTTCCATCAGCTCCGTTCGAACCTTCTTTCTAAGGATGCTTTTCAAATTCTTTTGTGGTAGAAGATGGCATTTTCTTCTCAATTCTTTCCTTTCCAACGATCCAACTTCTATTCTTATGTTCCGGAGGTATTGTGACGTTGCTCTCTTCAACCCATCTTCTTGTTTTGTCAGGATCGTGCTCTTTTCATGCTCATCAATTTAACCGGAGTGTTGTGTCCTCTGCTCAAGTTATTTTCATCTTATCAAGTCTTGCATTTTTTTCAACCGGAGTGCTGCCCGAATCGGTTCTTTCTTATTCCTCTTTCTTAACGGAGTGTTTGCAACTTTGTTCTTATTCATTGTATTCTTTCTTTCAATTTGTTCAACCTCTCAAGGTTCTTTGGTTTCACTGTTTGTCAAGAATCAACTTAGTTTTACCTCTTCTCTTTTTTTTCCGTTGTCCCTCCGGTGCCATCCTAGATCTCGGGACGAGATCCTCTCATAGTGGTGGAGTGTTGTAACACCCTGAGACTGATGTGCCAGGTGTCCTCCGCTTATTTGCTGTTGTTGGCTTGTCTTCTGCTTGCGTGTTGCATCTTATCATGTAATCATGTGCATTGCATCATCATGTTTTCAAAACTTGCATCTGTCCCGGCCTCCTCTTTGTCTCTGTTGTCCGTTCTGAGCACAACCACACTCGCACACGCCCGCGACATGTCCGAAATATTATTTTATAAGTGGCCAGAAAATGTTCTCGGGATGGGTTGAAAGTTGGCATGCGGTGTTGTTTTGTTGTCAGTAGAATGCCTGCCAAGTTTCATCGCATTCGGAGTCCGTTTGATGCCCCAACGGATAAATATAGCGGCAATAGTAGCCGGTCTAACGTCGGACGTTTTCGGTCTCCGGAAACAGTCGCCGGGCCTCTCCTCTTCTATCTTCTCAGCCCTTTGCCTTCTGCACTACCTCTCACCGCTAGGCCCTACCTAACCTCTCTCGTCAGCCCATGGACCTCCTCCTGCGCGCGTCCGAAATTGTCCCGAACCCGACTCGGACTGTCGCCACCGTTGTGTCCGGATCATCCCCAAACATCTACAAAATATAATCGTTTTATTTATTGGCCTCCCTAATCTATTTATTCTCGTCCGTCGGTTTTCGATCGGAAGGTCCAAACTCTCTCTCTTCCCTATATAAATAGTCCACCCACATGCCTATTTGGACAAACCCTAGACCAACTCCCTAAAATCCCTCCACCCCGCCGCCACACTCCACCGAATCCACATCGGGATCCTCCCATTCCTCCTCCCACCAACTAGAGCTCGAGCCTGAGCTCTTTGATTCGAACCCAACCAGATCACCTCCCTGCGCCTCCACTCGATCCCTGGCCATCTCCTGCCCGAGGGATTCCTCCTCCCTACCTCGCTCAAACCCAAAGAGAGGAGCTCCTCCTCGACCTTCAGTCGCCGCTCGCCGGAGCACCGGACCAACACCAGAGATCCGCGCCGCCCCTTCCAACTCGATCCTCGTCAGAGCTAGCCTCCTCCACACCTCTCTCTCTCTCTCTCTGACTTCTGTTGCGGGGAACAGCCGCCGCGCCGGAGCTTCATCACTGTCCCGCAGGAAGCCAGGAGCACCAACACCTGACCACCTCTTCCCTCCCGCGTGTTCCTGCCGTCTCCGCCGCCTGGCCTCCTGCCAGCGACCGCTGCTGCCATGGTGAGCCCCGACCTCGCCGTCCTTATTCTCCCCTGCCTACCGAGCTCATCTTTCTCTCCCTCCCGTTCTGTAGGATGCCATGGTGCCATCGGAGTCCGCCGCGGACGCCAGGAACGGAGAGGCAGCCACCAGATCCGGCCTCTAGAGCTCGGCCTCGTCCTCCTCCTTGCCTCCTCGACCACCCGGCGACCCACTTTGCCAAGCCGCCGCCGTTGCCTCTGCTCTGCCCGCCCTCTGCAGCGCCTCCAAGTCCCGCTCCTTCCCCTGCCAACGCTCGCGTTGACTTGCTTCCGCGAGCCCAGCGCCTCCAAGGCCCAGATAGATCCGTCCTGCCCAGCCTCTTCCACTAACAGGCCAAGCCCAATGTGAGCAGCGCTCCAGATTTGGCCCAGCTCTATATTTTTTCTGCCTGAACGTTTTTCCTTTTATCCTGAGTCTGCAGATTTGCAGAAAAGTCCCTAGAGTTCATGCATTTAATAACTCATGAACCGTGCATCGGATTAAAATGTTTTAAACATGTTACATGCTTAGAATTGCATCTAGTTTCATAATATGCAACTTTCATGCATGTTTGAAATGTTTAAAATGCAATTTGTTTAAACTTGCTTAAATGCCATGCTAAAATGATTTAATTCATATCTAAATAACCGTAGCTCCAAATTTAATAAATTTTATATGTAAATGGGGTAAAAAAATGTCTAGTTTAACATGGTGGTATCACTTTGCATGTTTAACAACTCTAAAATTGTGTTTAGGGAAGAACAGTACCAAACCTAATAAATGCATATGGGGATTTTCCGTAAGTATTGTTCATTGTTTCTGGCCTCATTTAACCTTGACTAGATAGGTAGTTTTACTTTGCTTCACCCTCTTGCCATGTTTAACAACATTTAATATTGTTGGGTACATAAACGAGATCGGACTAAATAACTTGTCGTGGTGTTTCGTCAATATGCAACTTGTTGCATATTGTGCTCATCTTAATTTGTAGGATTGTTTGTGCACTTTGCCATGCCATGCTTCATTAAACCGGACATGCATCATACTTGTTTGTGCATCGTGCCATGCTTATGTGATGGTTGTTTACTATGTTGTGTGCTTCTTTCCGGTGTTGCTTCTTCGGGTTGGTTCCGATAACGTCGCGTTTGTGCAGATCCGTTCGTCTACGTCCGTTTGTTCTTCTTCATGGACTCGTTCTTCTTCCTTGCAGGATTTCAGGCAAGATGACCATACCCTCGAAATCACTTCTATCTTTGCTTGCTAGATGCTCGCTCTTTTGCTATGCCTATGCTGCGATACCTACCACTTTCTTATCATGCCTACCATATTGTTAAACCAAGCCTCTAACCCACCTTGTCCTAGCAAACTGTTGTTTGGCTATGTTACCGCTTTGCTCAGCCCCTCTTATAGCATTGTTAGTTGCAGGTGAAGATTGAAGTTTGTTCCTTGTTGGAACATGGAGATATTGTTCCTTGTTGGAACATGTTTACTTGTTGGGATATCACAATATCTCTTATTTAATTAATGCATCTATATATTTGGTAAAGGGTGGAAGGCTCGGCCTTATGCCTGGTGTTTTGTTCCACTCTTGCCGCCCTAGTTTCTGTCATATCGGTGTTATGTTCCCGGATTTTGCGTTCCTTACGCGGTTGGGTTATAATGGGAACCCCTTGACTGTTCGCCTTGAATAAAACTCCTCCAGCAATGCCCAACATTGGTTTTACCATTCGCCACCTAGCCTTTTTCCCCTTGGGTTCCGCGGACTCAAGGGTCATCTTTATTTAAACCCCCGGGCCAGTGCTCCTCTGAGTGTTGGTCCAACCTGTCAGCCGCCGGTGGCCACAAGGGGCAACTCTGGGCTGGCATACCGGAAGTTTGGACAATCTGAGTGTGCCCTGGGAACAATATATGTGCAGCTCCTATCGGGATTTGTCGGCACATTCGGGCGGTGTTGCTGGATTTGTTTTACCTTGTCGAAATTGTCTTGTAGAACCGGGATGCCGAGTCTGATCGGAATGTCTCAGGAGAAGGTTTGTCCTTCGTTGACCGTGAGAGCTTGTCATGGGCTAAGTTGGGACACCCTTGCAGGGATTGAACTTTCGAAAGCCATGCCCGCGGTTATGGGCATATGGGAGTTTGTTAACGTCCGGTTGTAGAAAACCTGAAGTTGACCTTAATTAAAATGCATCAACCGCGTGTGTAACCATGATGGTCTCTTTTCGGCGAAGTCCGGGAAGTGAACACGGTGTTGGAGTTATGCTTGACATAGGTTGTTCTAGGATCACTTCTTGATCATAGTTTGTCGACCGTGCTTTTGACTTCTCTTCTCGCTCTCCTTTTGCGTATGTTATCCACCATATATGCTAGTCGCTTGCTGCAGCTCCACCTCATACCTTGTACCCTTCCTATAAGCTTAAATATTCTTGATCGCGAGGGTGTGAGATTGCTGAGTCCCCGTGACTCACAGATACTTCCAAAAACCAGTTTGCAGGTGCCGTTGAACCGTGCAGATGACGCAACCAAGCTCAAGGAAGAGCTCGATGAAGATCTTGTCCTTTGTGTTGTTTCGTTCTAGTTGATCAGTAGTGGAGCCCAGTCGGGACGATCGGGGATCTGTGTAGCATTTGGGGTAGTCTTCTTTTATTTTGGTTCTATAGTCGGACCTTGAGTGTATCTGAATGATGTAATGCTTTATTCATGTAATTGTGTGAAGTGGCGATTGTAAGCCAACTATGTATCTCTTTCCCTTATTTATTACATGGGTTGTGTGAAGATTACCTCACTTGCGACATTGCTTTCAATGCGGTTATGCCTCTAAGTCGTGCTTCGACACGTGGGAGATATAGCCGCATCGAGGGCGTTACAGCCGGACACCTGATTAGCTTTACTTTCGCTATTCACTCCTGTTTAAAGGACAACTCTTTTAGGGGCAATTTTATGATAAATATACGGATAGCGAGTCCAGGCACAAGGCTACTTACTTGAGTATCCGGGCGATTATAGCTCAGGCCTGCGTCCTCGGTTAAGTCCGGACACATTGCTTGTGATCCGAAGAACAATTTGTACATCTCCACGGGCGTTGCGCCCATGAAATTCTAGAGAGCTCGTGGTCCCTCCGGATTGAACTCCAACAGGCGAAGGGGGCGACGTTTGCCGGGCAGGGCTCGGCGGATCAACATGACCTGCGTCACCACGACCAGGCTAATGTCTCTTTCTAAGACATCTCGAATGCGGCCTTGCAACAAGGGTACGTCCTTGGATGGCCCCCAGTCCAGTCCTTCATTGACCCATGACACTAGCTGTGGTGGGGGACCCGAGCAAAAGGCAGGTGGCGCCACCCACTTGGTGCCCCTAGGAACGATGATGTAAAACCACTCTCATTGCCATAAGCTGGACTCCTCTTGAAAAGAGCCCTCGGGCCATGGAGCACCAGCATTCTTGCTTATAAAGGCACCTCCGCACTCCGCGTGCCGTCCCTCGATCATCTTCGACTCTACTTTGAAGGTCTTGAGCCATAGTCCGAAGTGAGGAGTAATACAGAGGAAGGCTTCGCACACGATGATGAATGAGGAAATATGGAGGATGGACTCTGGAGCTAAGTCGTGAAATTCCAGCCCATAATAAAACAAGAGCCCCCTCACGAAGGGATGCGTCGGGAAGCCTAGCCCCCGAAGGAAGTGAGACATGAACACCACACTCTCACCAGGCTTGGGAGTGGGAATGACCTGCCCTTGAGCAGGCAGCCTATGCCAGATTTCGCTGGTCAAGAACCTGGCCTCTCTCAATTTCGGCACGTCCTCCTCCGGCATCCATCGGCCTCGAAGGTCGGAACCGGACATTGTCGAAGGTCCGAAGTGCCTGAAATCTAGAACCTTGGGTGTTGGAACTCGAGGCGAAGGGCGAACTCCTTTGAGATTGAAAGAAAGGAGTAAGGCCTTGGTCTCTTTATAAGAGGTTGAATACCAAGGGCCCTCCCCATGACCGTTTGGGATTCGCCTTTGATCGAGAAAACATACCAACGGGTACGGTTGGGTTACCCACGCCCGTATTAATGAGAATCCCGGAATAAGGGGACACGATCTTTGCTTTAACAAGACGTGCCAAGGAAACCGCCTCGCTAAACGCACTGAGGTGGGACAGTAAAACGATTCGAATAAAGACTTGGCCGTGGTGTGATGTCACGCTACGGAATACATCAGCAGATTAGATTTTTCTAAATATTATTCTCTCTATGGCAATATGTGGAAACTTATTTTGCAGAGACGGACACTACCTTTGTGTTCACAAGCTTCTATGAAGTACTTGGAGGAGGAACCCGCCTTGCAATGCCGAAGACAATCTGCGTGCCAGACTCGTCGTCATTGCAGCCTGGTTCAGGGGCTACTGAGGGAGTCCTGGATTAGGGGGTGTCCGGATAGCCGGACTATACCTTCGGCCGGACTCCTGGACTATGAAGATACAAGATTCAAGACTTCGTCCCGTGTCCGGAAGGGACTTTCCTTGGCGTGGAAGGCAAGCTTGGCGATACGGATATGTAGATCTCCTACCATTGTAACCGACTCTGTCTAACCCTATACCTCTCAGGTGTTTATATAAACCGGAGGGTTTTAGTCCATAGGAGGAACAACAATCATACCATAGGCTAGCTTCTAGGGTTTAGCCTCCTCGATCTCGTGGTAGATCTACTCTTGTACTACCCATATCATCAATATTAATCAAGCAGGAGTAGGGTTTTACCTCCAACGAGAGGGCCCCAACCTGGGTAAAAACATCGTGTCCCTTGTCTCCTGTTACCATCCGCCTAGACGCACAGTTCGGGACCCCCTACCCGAGATCCTCCGGTTTTGACACATCTCCGTTGGAGCGGTGTGGAGGCACAATGCTCCCCAAGAACCCACTAGGGCCACCGTATTCTCCTCACGCCCTCACACAATGTGAGATGTCATGATTCCACTATTGGTGCCCTTGGAGGCGGCGACCGAACCTTTACAAACAAGGTTGGGGCAATCTCCACAACTCAATTGGAGGCTCCCGACGACACCATGAAGCTTCACCACAATGGACTATGGCTCCGCGGTGACCTCAACCGTCTAGGGTGCTCAAACACCCAAGAGTAACAAGATCCGCAAGGGATTAGTGGGGGGAATCAAATTTCTCTTGGTGGAAGTGTAGATCGGGGCCTTCGCAACCACACCCAAGCAAATCAATAAGTTTGATAGGCTAGGGAGTGAGATCGGGCGAAAATGGAGCTTGGAGAAACAATGGAGCTTAGGGTTGGAAGAGGTAGTCAACTAGAGGAAGAAGACACCCCTTTTATATCTTAGGACAAAAGTCCAACCGTTATCCACCTACCAGGCCCAGACCAGCGGTACTACCGCAGGGCCACGCGGTACTTCCACTTGTTGACAAGCGGTACTATCGCAAGGCCACGCGGTACTACCGTGCGGACCCGCGGTACTACCGCAGCAGCTAGGGCAGACCTGTAGCACAAGAGCTGAGGGCGGTACTGCCACGGGCGCGGTACTACCGCTCCCCCTTGTGGTACTACCGCAAGGCAGGAAACCCCTAGCCTGGGAAGAGCGCGGATAAAGATACATCTGTGCCTACTTCCGCTGGTAAACGGAAGAAGCAAAAATCCGACACGGTACTACCACAGAGGAGCGGTACTACCGCATGGCAGCTGATCCAGGCCGCGCACGGTACTACCACACAAGGGATGCGGTACTAACGCAGTGGTGCAGATGTAAAAAATTACATCCGCCCCTACGACCGTGAAGGAGTGGTACTTGGCCTGGGGGCCACGTTACTGTGGCTCCAGAGGAGCGGTACTACCGTGGGCACCTGCGGTACTACCGCACCGAAGTGCGGTACTATCGCGGGTGCCTGCGGTACTACCGCTCAAGAAGGAGCAGTACTACCGCAAGCACACCAACAGCAGTCAGGACACGGGAAAAGAGGATCGACGGAGGATGCTCCATAGTGCAGGGGAAAGGAGGGGACAAGGAAGAACGTGTACGTGATGATTCCACCCAAACCTCTCCGACGCGGACCCCCTCTTGATAGTACGGCTTTTCTATGACTCAAATCCACCAAAAAGAAAAGTAGAAAAGACACCGTCTTCAACAGTCTTTGAGGGGCACCAAACCGTCTTGTGCCTAGCGATGAAACGTCTGGGAAACTCAAGGCACACGATTAGTCCGCAAAAGCATTGTCATCAATCACCAAAACACCTTAGGGATAAATATGCCCTTACAATCTCCCCCTTTTTGGTGGATTGATGACAATACGGGATTTACATAGAGGAAATAAGGTTAAGCAAACGCAAACCCTCCTCTCTAGAATATAGACGGGCTCCCCCTAGATGTGTGCCAACTAGATGGGTGCTTTGGACTGCACGGCACACATTCTATATCTTGCAAAAGTAAGGCTAAAACTAGACAAGATAGCAAATACGAACGTAACAAGTAGCACAAACATAACCTCACTAGGATAGAATAGAGTGCATATGTCTTGCACCATATGAAGGATAAGTCCCAAAGGCGCAAACTAAACCAAAGCAAACACCAAAGACGACACGACTCGCAAGCACGCAAATCCCTAAACTCTTCCCCCCTTTGGAAATCTTACACCATAACAAGTAGCACAAACATAAGCTCACTAGGATAGAATAGAGTGCATATGTCTTATACCACATATGAAGTTCACTTGAACATGTTTTTGCGATGGAGCTCATCTTCTCTCGCACACCAAACTTACAAATTTTTGAATATTTCTCCTTGATTATTTTTGGAATCATGACGTAATGAGTTGGGATCTACTGCTCACTTGCAGATTATCCCCTGTTATTGTAAGGTCTATGCTTTGTCATTCTAGACAAGTGATTACCTCAAACGTGTATTCCTTACATTTGAATTGTAGCATACACAAGGTAATGGCAATGTAGCCTATTACTGTGAGATCTAAGTGATCTTCAATGTGTTATGTTCACACAATTAAGGTTGAGAATTTTTCAAGTTCTTCACTTGAGCATCAATTTTTTGCATTCTTATTACAGAACCATGATGGTTTTTAATTTACCACGTGTAAATTAATTATCTTTGGTTTCCCATGTAGGCAAAGATGACTGCCAAAGAGTTTGAGGTGCTTGCCTCAATGGCCACTGTCGGCGTTCTGGGAACGGGGGTCCCCAGACTTGCCTGCCTGCGGCCCACGACATGACCAAGCCAGAAGACCGTACGGCCCATCTTCACCAACAAGGCATCCAAGACCCTCGCGAGGGTCCAAGCCTCGTGAGGCGGACGATGCAAGGCCTCCTCTGGAGTAACCTAGCCAGGAAGGCTCACGAGGAGCGGAGATATCAAGGCGGGGCAATCCTCACGAGGCCCTCATGACGTGAGCCATGACGCACGACACCAGGCGGGTGCCAGCGCGCGCAGCGTCCTTGTTTCCTCATTGGTGCTAAGGACGCTAGCGCAGGCGAAGAGTACCGAGGGATCAGGCAAAGGTTGCTATATTGGTGCAACGAGACCAAGACCAGGAGGACGGCAAGACGAAGGTCATCGTGGAGCCCAAGAAGGCCTCACCGCCAGAGCTGTTCGCAGGCGAAGACCAGTTTTGTCAGGATAGCTTGTACTAGCTGTCCCCCTTCAAATTGGCCTGCCATTGTTGGCTCCCTTCCCACTCGATATTTGGGAAGAGGACCAGGGCCTATTTAAGTAGAGCTAGCCACCATAGTAGGAGCATCTGATCTGATCACATATGATCTAATCTGATCTGATCTCATCTCATCTTAGCTTGATCCAACCCGATTGAGAGCCTACTCACAAGAACACATCAACCTTGGGAGGCGGTTCTTCCCTTGTACTGTTCATCATCTGCCCTAGAGGCAATCCACCACCACCACACTGGAGTAGGGTATTACACCACAACGGTGGCCCGAACCAGTATAAACCTCGTGTCTTTCTGTGTTGCGATTTCGTTGAGTTCGTCCGCGAGATCTTAGCGAGTAAGGGCGTAGATCGATGGGAAGGAAAGACTTCGCGTGCACCCCAGTTTTCGAACCTTAAGGGTTTGCCGGAACCCCACATGCGACATTTGGCGCGCCAGGTAGGGGTGCGTCATAGCTTCCCTTCCATCAGTTCGTCGCTCCGTCGTCTCCATGGCGGATGCTTGCCGTGCTCGAGCTGAGTGTCGAGCTGCCCTCACCGCCCGCGTCGCTCAGATGGCTCATGTCGGCGGGCCACATCGCCGTTCTCCGTCTCCCGCCGCTAACGCTGCCATCGGCCTAGCAGGGAACGAGCAGCAGGCGTCCTCGCTGCATCCTTCGGTGCGGCAGGATGACCGCACTGCCACTCCATCGCTGACCCCTGCGGGTTCCTCGTCTCACGCGCACCGCGCTCCCATGGAGGCACAGGCCGCGCTACTCGCGGTGAATGAGCTCCTGCGCTACCGCCCCGTCGACGACCTCTACGAGGAGTGGCTCGACCGCGTCACCGAGCTCGTCCGCACCGTAGGGGGCTCTCCGGTGCCGTCCCATTCTCTGCCTCCCCCTCAACCAAAGGCGGGCGACGGGGCTCATGGCATGCCTCCACCACCTCAACCCCAAGTCGGCGCCTTGGCACCAAGGCGCGCGGCTCCGCGGTGTGACCCACCGCGCCCAGCGCCCGTGCGCGTAGAGAGAAGATGCCAAGATATTCCGCGGCCGCGAGAAGCTGCACCTGCGCTCCCCGCGCCACCTCGTCAAGACCGCGCACCGCCCGTAGCGGTGCAGCGCAGACCTCGTCAAGACCAAGCTCCACCTCCAAAGCGGGCCCCGACAACCATGGCTGGCAGCCATGCCTTCACCGCTGAGTTGCGTAGCGTCGGCTGGTCAGGGAAGTTCAAGCCGGATCTGCCTCCTCGCTACGATAGTACCGCCGACCCCGCGGAGTTCCTCCAGCTCTATGAGCTGAGCATCAAAGCGGCCAACGGTGATGAAAAGGTCATGGCGAACTGGTTTCCCATGGCTCTCAAGGATGGAGCTCGCTCCTGGCTCCTGAACCTGCAGCATGGCTCGATTTCCTCCTGGGACGAGATGCGCGACCGCTTCGTCGCCAACTTCCAGGGCACTCGCGACCGCCCACCGGCCGCGGGTGATCTATGCCGCATCAGGAAGCAACCAGGAGAGACCCTCCAGAAGTACATCATGCGCTTCAACAACACCCGCCTCAAGATCCCCAAGGTCACGGATGAGGCCATCGTCTCCGCGTTCTCCGACGGTGTCCGTGATGTCAAGATGAAGGAAGAGCTCGCCATCCACGAGGAGCTCTGCACATCTCAGGAGTTGTTCAACCTGAAGACCAAGTGCACAAGAGCTGAGGAGGGGCGCCCCTCTCTCCTTGAGTTGCCAGCCGTGGGCGCGGAGGAGAAGAAGGCCAAGGCCAACGACGTGAAGCGCAATGAGGCAGCTGTGCTTGCAGCGGAGCCCGACATCAAGTGGGGCAGAGATCATCCCGAGTCATCCAAGAACGGCCGACTGTTCTGTGCCTTCCACAACCTGAACACCCACAACACCAGCGACTGTCAAGAGCTCAGAGCCATACGAGAAGGACACTACGGTCGACGCCCCGAGCACAACGACCGGGGCTACGACCGTGGAGGACGACGGGGAGGCGGACGCTGGGACGACCGTGGCCCACGCCAGGAGTGGCACGACCGGCCTCGTGAGGACCGCTGGCAGGACCAACCTCGCGAGGGCGCCTGGAGGGACCCGCCGCGTGAAGATCGCCCCCAGGGCAATGTCGGTCTTCCCCCGCTGCCGCCACCAAGAAAGGACGACGACCACCACCAAGACGAGGGGGCTGGGAGCTTCCAGGAGCCGCGTGCGATCGCCTGCATCTTGGGCGACGCCTAGGCCCCAGCCTCTCAGCGCACCTTCAAACAGTTCGCTCGCGAGGTGAACGCGGCGCTCCCCAAACTCAAGGCCACACACCCGCTCAGGTGGTGCCAATGCGCCATCACTTTCAACTCGGCGGATCAGCTCAAGTGCGCAGCCACCGCTGGCACCCTCCCTATGTTGTGTTCCCCAGTCATCAGCAATGTGCAGGTCACCAAGACCCTCATCGATGGCAGCGCAGGGCTCAACGTCCTATCCGTCGACACATTCGACAACCTCCAAGTGCCTTATGAATAGCTCCAGCCCACCAAGCCTTTCTCAGGAGTGATCGACGGCTCCACCACACCGATAGGGCAGGGCCGCCTGCCCGTCACCTTTGGGGAGCGCAAGAACTACCGCACCGAGCTCATCGACTTCGACGTCGCGCACATCCGCCTGCCGTACAATGCCATCCTTGGGTATCCAGCCCTGGCCAAGTTCATGGCAGTCACTCATCACGGCTACAACGTTCTCAAGATGCCAGGAAGCGGAGGAATCGTCACGGTCCCGTGTGAAGAGAGGGATGCGGTGTGCTCCCTCGAGCATGCCTTTCAAGCCACAGCAATCGACGACCCCGACAGCAGAAATGAAGGCCCTATGGAGGCCATCCCAAGAAGAAGCAGCCGCGCCGTGCAGGACCTCGGGAGGATGGCATCACGGTAGGAGCCTCGTCAGGACCAGCGCCCTCTCTAGGGGCGCCTCCCTCCATCGCATAGGAAGGCGCGCCTAGTGCCCTCCTCAGGCAGGGCTCGGGGGCTCTCTTCTGGAGGGCCTCAGACCTTGCCAAGCTCATGGGGGAGGCGCTTGGGCACCACTTGGAGGCGTACTTCGTGGCACGTGACCCTCAGGAGAGCACAGGGCAAGGAGTGCCCACCACTTAGGAGTTCATCACCAAGACCACCCAGGAACTGCAAGAAGCAAGAGCCATGCGCGGCGACAGCCGCCCACGAGGCGCAGCTCCGCATCCTGGCAAGGATGCTGGGCTGCATGTCTGCATCGACGTCCCAGGCCTCAACAGGGCCACATCTCAGGAGCATTTCTGGCCTTCGAGTGTGGGCCGCTGTGAGGGCCCACCCCATAGCTACGTTCATATGCCCTTTGGCTTGCCGTGTGTGGCGTCGGCCTATCAGCGCAACATGCGACGTGTCCTGGCGGCTCAGGAAGCCAGGTACCACGCTGTTCTGGAGGAGATGGAGACGGTCTTCAGGGAACCTCCCGAGCCCCTAGAGCCTCCCGAGGCTCAGGGTTCTGGCGGCTCATGAGGAGTCATTTCTTCAACGCACGCCTTCAGCTGCATGAACTCTACTTCGTCTACAGAACCAGGTGACATCTTCCAAGCTCGTTTAGCTGGGAGCGCCCCTCAGGCTGCATTATTCCCAGGCCGCGTGGGTCCGTCCCAGCGGCATGTATCCCTTTTTGATTACATCTTTAGCTTACCTTGTTGGGGGCGCCCCTCGGGCTGCATCATCCCCAAGCCGCTCGGCCGGACCCGGTGGCACGCATCTTCATGCATTTATCCAAGTTGATCAGCTCTCCATGCTTAACCTGCCAACTGTTGTCACCTACTCGATTTCTGCCCACCACGAGTCTATTCATCCTATGCAATTCGCTTGCACGTTAAAAGGGGGGCTCCTGAGCATCGCGACTCAGGAGCTCCTACTTGCTCTCTAGCCCTCACCCCCTGGCCTTGACCACGGCATCGCGACATGGCATACCAGCGGTGGCTGAGCTTGCTCAAGGGCCGGGACCTGAGGATGTAGAGTACTTGCATCTAATCGCCTTGCAGGGACATACAGTCACCAAGACTCAAGACCAGGCGCAACCCACTGTAGGATCGAAAGTATGTCTAGAGGGGGGGTGATTAGACTACTTGACCAAATAAAAATCTAGCCTTTTCCCAATTTTAGTTCTTGGCAGATTTTAGCTATCTTAGCACAAGTCAAGCAATCTCCACACAATTCAAGCAAGCATGCAAAAGAGTATATGAGCAGCAGAAAGTAAAGCATGCAACTTGCAAGAATGTAAAGGGAAGGGTTTGGAGGATTCAAACGCAATTGGAGACACGGATGTTTTTGTCGTGGTTCCGATAGGTGGTGCTATCGTACATCCACGTTGATGGAGACTTCAACCCACGGAGGGTAACAGTTGCGCGAGTCCATGGAGGGCTCCACCCACGAAGGGTCCATGAAGAAGCAACCTTGTCTATTCCATCATGGTCGTCGCCCACGAAGGACTTGCCTCACTAGCGGTAGATCTTCATGAAGTAGGTGATCTCCTTGTCCATACAAACTCCTTGGTTCAACTCCACAATCTTGTTGGAGGCTCCCAAGTGACACCTAGCCAATTTAGGAGACACCACTCTCCAAGAAGTAACAAATGGTGTGTTGATAATGAACTCCTTGCTCTTGTGCTTCGAATGATAGTCTCCCAAACATTCAACTCTCTCTCACAGGATTCGAATTTGGTGGAAATAAGATTTGAGTGGAAAGCAACTTGGGGAAGGCTAGCGATCAAGATTCATATGGTTGGAATGGAATATCTTGACCTCAACACAAGTGTAGGTGGTTCTCTTTCAGAAAATGTGTATTGGAAGTGTAGGTATGTTCCGATGGCTCTCTCCCCTAATGAAGAGTGGGTGGAGGGGTATATATAGCCTCCACACAGAATCTAACCGTTACACACAATTTTCCAAACTCGGTGGGACCGAATGGTTAAACTCGGTCGGACTGATTCAGCAAACCTAGTGACAGTTAGGATTTTTGGTGGGACTGAGATGCAACTCGGTAGGACTGATATGGTTAGGGTTAGGGCATAACGTAATCTCGGTGTGACCGATTACACAAACTCGGTGGGACCGATTTTGGTAATAAGCTAACCAGAGAGTTGGTCAGGTAAACTCGGTGGGACCGATTCGCTCATCTCGGTGAGACCGAAATGTTACAAAAGGGAAACAGAGAGTTTACATTGCAATCTCGGTGGGACCGATCGCTCATCTCGGTAAGACCGAAACGTTACGAAGGGAAACAGAGAGATTACAATCCCATCTCGGTGAGACCAAGATCCCTATCAGTGAAACCGAATTGCTAGGGTTTGTGGCAGTGGCTATGACATTTGAAACTCGGTGGCGCCAGATAGAAAGAATCGGTGGGGTCGAGTTTGACTTTTGGTTTAGGTCATATGTGGATGTTGGAAGGTAGTTGAGGGTTTTGGAGCATATCACTAAGCACTTTGAGCAAGCAAGCCATTAAGCAACACCTCATCCCTCCTTGATAGTATTGGTCTTGGTAGTTGAGGGTTTACATTGCAATGGGATCTTGGATCACTAAAATATAAAATGTAGAGTCTTGATCTTGAAGCTTGAGCCAAACTTTTTGTCCTTAGAATTTTGAGGGATCCACTTTCCTCATCCATGGAATGCCATTCATTGAGCTTTTCCTGAAATATTAATCTTGGAATAATGTTAGCTCAATGAGCTATATGTTGTTAGGAATTATCAAAACCACCCCGGGATAGTTGCACTTTCAATCTCCCCCTTTTTGGTAATTGATGACAACATATAGATCAAAGCTTCGACCAATGATAATAAGAGTGAAAGATATCATCGCTTTGAGAAGTATGTGAAAAGCAAGAGCGCCCCCTAAATTTGTGCATATCTTAAGATTTGCTTTTGACTGCAAATGCACAATCAGTTAGGATCATGGGTTACTCTTCCATGTCACATACATCTTGGTGGAGCGCTCAAAATGATAAGAATTAAATACATGCACTCATCACCAAGCAAAGTGAATGATCATATAAGGATAAGTAAGATAATATCATCTAACAAGCATAAGTCTAGCTTATGATCAACCACATGATCATCAATGTCTCACAGATAATAGCGTAGTATCTCAAGCAATCAAAAGACAAACAAAGTTCAACCACCAAAGCAAGAGAGAATAAAAAGCAACGCTCTCTCTCGAAGACTATGATCTATACATTTTTCTCCCCCTTTGGCAACAAGTTACCAAAAATTTCATAGAAAATGCATAGCACTAGCACGTCTCTCAGGCTTGGTCTTCAGGTGGTGGTGTCCAGAGAACTCCAAGGACGAAGACTTCAGTCGAAGTAGACGGAGCTGACGGGGTAGGTGCTGGAGCTGGTGGCACTGAAGCTGTAGCTGGTGCAGATGAAGTGGCTCTAGTGTCTGGTACAGGCACTGCAGCAGATCTCTGAGCTTGAGGCACTCTGGCAAATGCATCAGTGGTTGTCTTGCCCTTCCTCTTGTGCATGTCATCCCGTAGCTGCTCCACAACCGACTGAATCTCAGTTACTTTGACATCTAAATCATAGAATTTATGTTCCATGATTCTTTCCAGGCTCTCCTAGTTTTGAGTTAGGGTGGCCAACCCCTTCTCAATCCTTAGAGATGATGCTATCAAGTAACCAAGCTGGTCCTGCTTGCTTTTCAAAAAGTACTCAGATGCATCCTCTTGAGTTGGCACCTTGGCAGCCTTCTCTTTCTTTGCCTTCTCCTTCTTTTCTTGTGCTTGCACTGAGGAGGGTTCATCTTCATTCATCACAACTTGGTTGTCCTCGAAGTCAGGATAGATAGGCAAGTGTTCCTTATCCAACAAGTATGTTTCTGTGCCCATCTTTGAGTTTATCAACTCCTGGATCTGTGGGGCATATCCACAACTTCTTTTCTGGTCAGCTGCAGTCCTCTTGATAGTCTCAACTATAAGGCTCATGACCTTGAACTTCTGTGGCACATCAAATATATGTAGGAAGTTAATTGCATGACCTCTGATCATTCTGTGATCACCAGACTTTGGCAAGAGAGTGTGCCTAAGGATCCAATTGATTGTAGGCAGCCCTAACAGCAAATGTTTTACTGACCCAAACTGGTGAGTCTCAAGATCATCTTCAGGAATCTCCTTGTACATATTTGCCATATAGTTGTGATCCATCTTCTTCTTGGCATAGACATCCAAATCATCTTCTTCTTCCTTAGGAGCATTGATCAGATTTGCCCATTCCTCAACAGTTGAGTGGTACCTTGTACCTTCATACATCCATACTATCCTGCCATCTGGATAGAAGTGTGCTGTGGAGTAGAATTGCATTATGAGCTCCTCATTCCACTTTGTGAGCTTCTGCCCAACAAAGTCTGCAACTCCACAAGCACTGAAGCTGTCAAACACACCAGGATAGTGTTCCTCATTTTCCTTCATGTAGGTCTAGTTGACCCACCTCATATCACACACTATAGGCTTCTTGTCCAACAAAATTGTCTCATAGAAATCCAGTTGTTCCTTTGTGTGGAACCTGTAATCAACAGCAGTCCTTCTCCTGGTAGCATATGGATCTGTCTCTCTCCATTTCCTCAGTCCTGAGTCTCTCCTGATCTTCATGTTCTCAGCCACAGGATGAGCATCATTGTGGTCTGGAATTTTTGGCTTCAATTTTCTCAGAACATGCTCTTCATCTTCTTCTTCAGCAATAGTCTCAGGCACTGGGGTCTTGTTCTTCTCAGCAGCTGGTATGTTTCTGGTATTTCTCTTTGGTGCAGTCTTGGGCTTGGAGGCAGCTTTGGGTGCTTCTTTGGGCTTTGATAATGCAGCCCTTGTCCTGATAGCATCACCCATAAGCTTCTTCCTCTTCTTCTTCTTCCATCATGGAAGCCTTTCCAATCACTCTGGCCATGGTCTTCTTGACCCTTTCCTTCCTTTTCTTCCCTTCTGCAGCAGGCTCTTTGGGTTGAGATTCCAAAGATGCTTGAGAGGATGCTCTAGCCTTAGACATTGGTTGTCTTCCTGCTGGCCTTTTGATCTTCATCCCTGGCTTAACTATAGCTGAGATGTACTCCTTCTTAACCACTTTCTTCTTTAATGTCGCCTCATCCTCAGTGGCCACATAGTCTTCATCCTCATACTCTGAAGTTTTCTTCTTGCTTGCTCTAGTGGCAGCCTTTGGCAAATTGCTTGGGTTGCTCCTCCTACCATCATCTGAACTGCTAGAGGGACTAGTGCCCTCACTCAGGTGAACCTGCTCCTCTGACCTGTTCTGGCTGTCACTCTGGTCAGACATGTTGCAAACACTGATAGCAGACCCTGTGAATAGATATAAATGAGATAGAGTGGATGAGCATCACAAAATGCAGAGGTTTTTGCAAAAGAATGAGTGAAAAACATAGTTTTAGTTTTCCATAGAAAGCATTTCGGATCAACCGATTTGCGAACTCGGTGATACCGAAGCAGCTGTTGGAACCTAAACTAGTGAACTCGGTCAGACCGAGTCACAGTTCGGTGGCACCAAGACTGCTAGGGTTTCACAAAGTCCTGAACTCGGTCACACGATTTGCAATTCTCGGTCAGACCGAGAACCACATGTGCAATGGCCTTGGCCGAATCGGTGGAACCGAGTTCTGCAACCCGGTGGGTCCGAGATGGTTTCGGCGGAAACCTAACCCTAAATTTTCGATTCAACTCTAATCTACAGAGTGTTTTGACTGGATAGAAGCATTTCAATCGTGGTAAGAATCATAATGAACACAATGTGCTAGGAATCAGACGGGGATAGGACTGTGATCGAGTCCATACCCTAGTTCGGCGATGAACTCGCTACGGCGGCAACGGCGGGGAAGAATTCCGTTGACGGCGGTGGAGACCAACGACAGGAGGCGGCTGGCGACGAGGAGAACGATCCGGAGACCCAGGAGGCAGAGCGAGCTATGCGCGGGCGAAGGGGTTTCGGAGAAATTTCCAAAATTTTGCCCGTGAGTATATATAGCCCGATCCTATCAGTGTGATCGGGTGGAACAACTCGGTGGCACCGAGATGCATAACTGTTGACAGTTACAGCAACTCAGTGTGACCGAAAATTTCAAATCGGTTGCACCGAGATTGAAAACCTATATCGACTTAGTGATCTCGGTATGACCGAAATGGAGGAATCGGTCAAACCGAAACACACAAAGAAGTTTTGGAAGTTTATGTCTATGACGAATCGGGGACTATGAGTGCTCCTCACACAGAGTGGTTCGAATCTGACTTGATCAAATTTTGTGATGCAGCATGAATAGAGTTTGAGACGAGAAAATCATAGATAGGTAGAGAGGGTTCTTAGGCATTCTTGTCCATCCACTTGGCAAAAGAAAATAAAACCAATCAATCAAAACAACAAGTGGATGTCCTCGAATGAGTAAAATATGAAATCAACATGCTCACACAATAAAATGGCAATTCAAATATGTGGCAAAGCATGCACAACCAATTCTAGCATCTATCAAACAACTTGCGATGACTAGGTCATCTATATATGAGTATATTGACTTAGGAGTCAAATGAGAACATTTGATCATAGGTCATACTCATCATTTAAGCACAAGTGGGGTTACCACTTTTACATAAAGCATTGTTGTGTTCACACCATTGCAGTTGCTTTAGCTCAATTCTTAGAGTAAAGCTCCCCCTAGATGTGAGATCCCCCCTAAGAGGGATGAACTAACCTTGGGTTTTGTCGATGATGACTTCATGTAGATGTTGAAGATGTGGATGCTCAATGTTGATGTAGATCATTTGGAGCTATCCATTGGAGTGAGTTGCACTTCCAATACCTACACGGGTTAGTCCCACAAGGAACAAACAAGGATATCCATAGACATAGAGTGATGCACACACAAGATGATGTCTATGAAAGCTTTTAGGTTACCTTGTCCCTTGTCTTACCAACAAGAGGGTTTGTGACTCCTTGAACTAGTGCAAGATGTGGAAGTTGATTGCACTTGTTCTTGCCAAGATGATAAGAGTGAAGTATGTTGGTGGAGTCACCCTCAAGAAATCTCTAGTTCTTCTTCTTCGCGATCCACACCATCTTGATGGGAATCCTCGGTGTTGTAGTTGTACTTGATGAAGTGGAACTTGAAGTAGTCTTGGGAACCCACTTGACCAAGGCCTTAGGAGCTTCTTCAAATGCATCAATTTCCTCTTAAAGCTTGTCCTTGCCTTTTTGCTTGTGGTCTTGTGGTGGAAGATCATCTTGAGCTTGTCTCCCTTTGAGAGAAGTAGGATCATACTCCTCTTGTTGAGGAACAAACTTCGTCTTGGGGTATTGATCTTCTTCCCACTCAACTCCATTGGCATTGAACTTTCGTTCAAAACCAACACCTTGATTCTTCCGGTGCCTTCCTTGCTTGCGTACAATTTCCTCGAATTGCTTACTTCCGGCAAGGCTCTTGTAAACACCTTTATCTATAATTTGCTTCAATAAGGTATTTTCTTGCTCAAGTGTACCTTGGCTAAGAGAATCATTAGTGGAATCAAGAGAACTACTAGAAGCAACAATATTGGATTTAGCATGATTATTGTTACTACTAGAGGAAGAATCTTTCTTGTTCTTGTTACTATACTTGACTTGAGGCATGTAAGTGGATAAGAGTAAACGCTTGGCAATGTAAGAAGAACTTTTCTTACGAAGATCATCATTGATTGCTTTTAAGAACTCATGCTCTTGCTCAAGGTTGAGCTTTTCAAAGCGCAATTTCTCATGAGTCCTTAAAAGTTCTTGATGATCTCCTAAGATAGTTTCATGAGCTAACTTAAGAGTGTTTAGTTCTTTAGTTAGAGACTCAATCTTCTCCTTATCATTGTCATTCGTTTTATCTTGATTAGCATGATTAATTGACGTTTCATCATAGTATTCATCACCAGAGTTGTCAACAAGTAAATCATCATCACCTAACAAGTCATCTTCATCACTATTGAAATCAACATACTCGGGGTGTGATACCTTTGGGCCTTTAGCCATGAAGCATGTTCCAACTCCTTCATTTGGTGAGTCAAATATGTCGTAGGAGTTGGTTGTCACAAGTGCTAGACCGGCAACACCTTCATCTTGAGTATATTCGGAGTCGGAGTGATAGCTTCTCTCGGAGTGGTTGTCAGAGTCGGAGCCGAATACCCATTCACCAACATGAGCTTGATGTCTTCGTTTTTTGTAGATCCTTGATGACTTGTCCTTTCTTTCTGAATCCTTGCTTCTCCGTGAGGGTCTTCGTTCATAACGATCATCTCTACTCCTTCTTTCTCTAGATGGTGATTCTTCTCTTATACTTCTTCTCTTGGGAGAATCTTCTCTTCTCTTGTAGGGGGCCGTACACTCATTGGAATAGTGTTCGGGCCTTCCACAATTGTAGCAGTTTCGCTCTTGAGTAGAAGATCTTTTGTCATTGTAGGACCTTGACTTGGAGCTTCTCTCTTTGCTCCTACTCTTGTAGAACTTGTTGAAGTTCTTCACCATTAAGCTAAATTCTTCATTGAAGGTTTGTTTCTCACTCTATTATGTGGGGGCTTCACATGAGGCTTTGTAAGCACCACTTGATTTGTTGTGAAGTTCCTCTTTATCCTTGAGTGACATCTCATGAGCAACAATTCTTCCAATGACTTCCGTTGTCTTGAGATCTTTGTAATTGGGCATCATTTGGATCAATGTGCACACGGTATCATATTTTCCATCCAAGGCTCTTAGGATCTTCTTGATGATGAATCTATCGGTCATCTCTTCACTCCCTAAGCCGGCAATCTCATTTGTGATAAGAGCAAGCCTAGAGTACATTTCAGCGACACCTTCACCATCCTTCACTTTGAACTTGTCAAGTTGACTTTGAAGCACATCAAACTTGGATTCCTTGACAGAGTCGGTACCTTCATGCATGTCAATCAAAGTATCCGAAATTTCCTTTGCATTCTCAAGACGGCTGATTTTGTTGAATTCTTCGGGGCACAATCCATTGAAGAGGATATCACAAGCTTGAGCATTGTATTGTAGCATCTTCAACTCATCCGCGGTAACTTCACGATTCGGTTCTCTCCCATCAAAGAATTCACCTTGCAAGCCAACACACACAATAGCCCAAACGGCGGGGTTATGTCCAAGAATATGCATTTTCATCTTATGCTTCCAACTAGCAAAGTTAGTACCATCAAAGTAAGGACCTCTACGGTGATAATTTCCCTCGCTAGACCCATACTCTCCTAGGTTGTGAAACCAAGGCTATGACCACCAAAAGCTATGGAAATCAAAGCAAATGGAAACCTGCCTCTGATACCACTTGTAGGATCGAAAGTATGTCTAGAGGGGGGTGATTAGACTACTTGACCAAATAAAAATCTAGCCTTGTCCCAATTTTAGTTCTTGGCAGATTTTAGCTATCTTAGCACAAGTCAAGCAATCTCCACACAATTCAAGCAAGCATGCAAAAGAGTATATGAGCATCGAAAAGTAAAGCATGCAACTTGCAAGAATGTAAAGGGAAGGGTTTGGAGGATTCAAACGCAATTGGAGACACGGATGTTTTTGTCGTGGTTCCGATAGGTGGTGCTATCATACATCCACGTTGATGGAGAACTCAACCCATGGAGAGTAACGGTTGCGCGAGTCCACAGAGGGCTCCGGCCACGAAGGGTCCAAGAAGAAGCAACCTTGTCTATTCCATCATTGTCGTGGCCCACGAAGGACTTGCCTCACTAGCGGTAGATCTTCACGAAGTAGGCGATCTCCTTGCCCTTACAAACTCCTTGGTTCAACTCCACAATCTTGTCGGAGGCTCCCAAGTGACACCTAGCCAATCTAGGAGACACCACTCTCCAAGAAGTAACAAATGGTGTGTTGATAATGAACTCCTTGCTCTTGTGCTTCAAATGATAGTCTCCCCAACACTCAACTCTCTCTCACAGGATTTGGATTTGGTGGAAAGAAGATTTGAGTGGAAAGCAACTTGGGAAAGGCTAGAGATCAAGATTCATATGGTTGGAATGGAATATCTTGACCTCAACACAAGTGTAGGTGGTTCTCTTTCAGAAAATGTGTACTAGAAGTGTAGGTATGTTCTGATGGCTCTCTCCCCTAATGAAGAGTGGGTGGAGGGGTATATATAGCCTCCACACAGAATCTAACCGTTACACACAATTTTCAAAACTCGGTGGGACAGAATGGTTAAACTCGGTCGGACCGATTCAGCAAACCTAGTGACCGTTAGGATTTTCGGTGGGACTGAGATGCAACTCGGTAGGACTGATATGGTTAGGGTTAGGGCATAACGTAATCTCGGTGTGACCGATTACACAAACTCGGTGGGACCGATTTTGGTAATAAGCTAACCAGAGAGTTGGTCAGGTAAACTCGGTGGGACCGATTCGCTCATCTCGGTGAGACCAAAATGCTACAAAAGGGAAACAGAGAGTTCACATTGCAATCTTGGTGGGACCGATCGCTCATCTCGGTAAGACTGAAATGTTACGAAGGGAAACAGAGAGATTACAATCCCATCTCGGTGAGACCGACATCCCTATCGGTGAAATCGAATTGCTAGGGTTTGTGGCAGTGGCTATGACATTTGAAACTCAGTGGAGCCGGATAGAAAGAATCGGTGGGGCCAAGTTTGACTTTTGGTTTAGGTCATATGTGGATGTGGGAAGGTAGTTGAGGGTTTGGGAGCATATCACTAAGCACATCGAGCAAGCAAGCCATTAAGCAACACCTCATCCCTCCTTGATAGTATTGGCTTTTCCTATAGACTCGATGTGATCTTGGATCACTAAAATATAAAATGTAGAGTCTTGATCTTGAAGCTTGAGCCAAACTTTTTGTCCTTAGAATTTTGAGGGATCCACTTTCCTCATCCATGCCATTGTCACACCCTAGCTAGTTCAAGCATTAGAGTGTGCATCATGTTTAAATTCCTCTTAAATTTGAAATGGGGATGACAGAACCCCCAGCACCCCCCTGGAACAACTAGGGCTTACTAAAAAGTTTTTCAATGAACCTGAAATGCCCTTCTAAAAAGCCCACCATTTTTGTTTTGGGTTAAAACCCCTGACAAAAATGGTGAACATTTTTTTAGGACATCGTAAGGTCATTGGATTAATCCTTATAGTATTTGCATTTGGGCATTTAAATGTTATATAATATTTTAAATGCTCAAATAATCATAAACTAAAATGTTTGCTGCTGGTTATATTCTAAGAAGTATCCATGATTAATTTTATGATTTATGGAAATGCCCTGGCATTTTTAATAAAGCCCTGAAGTTACAGAAATAATAGAATAAAAAAACAGAAAAGAAAGAGAGAGAGGAACTTACCTGGCGCAGCCCACCTAGCCCACCAACCGGCCCACCTGGCGGCCTAGCACTGTGCTGGCCCGCGCCAGCCAGTTGCTTCTTCCCCGCCAGGCAGGCAGGGAGGTGACGCCGGTGTGCCTGAGCTCGCCACGGCGCCACCTGCTTGCCGCCCGTGCCCCTGGATGCCTGGACGCCTCCACGTCGCACACCGAAGCCCCTGGACACGCCATTCCCCCCTCTCTCTCTCCCTCGTGGTTCCCCACCATGGCCGACGCCCCTGTCGCCGCACCATCGTCGTAGCCGCGCCCTTCGTCGTCCTCGCGCCGCGCCATCGTGTCCACGAGCTCCGCCATCGTCGATTACATCGAGTAGGCCGAGCCCCGAGCGCTCGCTCGCCCCGGAGACGCTACACCGAGCTCGTCCTCAACTCCGGCCACCGGAGATCCCCTTCTTCGTCCCCGCCACATCAGCTCATCCCCGACCTCACCGACTGCCTCGACGTGACCCCCGTGAGCTCAGCCACCTCCCCACCCTCACCGTTCCCTCTCTCGAGCCCCGTAGCGACCGCACGTAGCTCACCCGCACGCACCACTGCGGAGCTCGTCACCGATGAGGCCCCGGCCACCCAATGGCCGCGCCACCCTGTCCACTAGCCCTACTGCACCCCCAGGAGCTGAACGCACCAAACCACGCGCCTCCCCGTGCCCCCTAGTGACTAGTTCAACCTTACCCGAGATCCGGCCGCCGCCAAACTCGTCACCGGCGATGTTTCCAGCCACCCCAGCTCCACCGACTGCCACCACTCGATGTGGCTCCCTCCCCGAATCACGTAGATGGTCTCCGCCGTCCTTTTGGTCGCCGGAGTGCAAATCCCGCGCTGCTCCGCCGCGTCTGGCCTCGCCGGCGGCTAAACGCCGTCGAGTTGACCCTGTTTGACCCCGTGTGGGCCCAGGTTGACCCCCCCTAAGTCTATGACAGGTGGGGCCGGCCTGCTACTTAGTTTAGGATTAGTTTTAACTAATGTTAATTAGTTTAGTCACTGACATGTGGGCCCAGGCCCCACCAACAGTTAATTAGTGTTAATTTAACCCTGTTAATTAGCTGAGTCACTGACAGACAGGGCCCACCTGTCAGGTTTGACCTGGCCGACCCAGTTGACCCGCGGACGTCACACCTATCTCATGCTAACGCATTAATTCAATTACTGGATTTATTCTTAATAGGAAATTCCAGAAAATAGCCAAAACTTCTAAAAATCATGGAAAATCAACCATAGCTCCAAATCAAACAAGTTATATATGAAAAATGATCAGAAAAATTCAATCTATCCATCTGTAGTGGTTTCATGCATGACAAAACAAGTTAACCTTGCTGTATAAGCAAAATGAGATAATGCACTAATAAGGCTATGTTAAATGAACTAACATTTGAATCTTTGATTCAAATGAGTTCATTCCTTTCTGTTCTAGATTGCATTAGGCCAAGACACATTCACTTTGCCATGTCATAGCATGCATCATATTGTTGCATATTGTCATGTGTTGATTATGTTTCGGTGTGTCCTTCGTGGTAGGTTCTGCCTCCGAGGATAACCCCGAGTATCCATCTGAAGGGCAGTACCCTACTACCACTACAACAGGCAAGAATCCATTGATCATTCCAATACAAAGCCATGTTCTCGCTTCTGCTCTTGTTTACTGCATTAAGACAACGCGATTCAAACTGCTGTTTGCTATGGTAGTTGAACCCTTATCCTTTGCATGACCCGTCATTGCCACAGTAACTAGATGAAACCCACTAGCACGTGTAGGAGTTGATTGAGCCATGTATGTGATTCCTACCTTGCTATGCCTGCTATGCTTAGAGTTGTGTCAGGTCTGGTTCGTCTAGGTGATGGGCTAGAGTGAAATGATTATGTCGGTAATGTGAGGGATGTGTTGAACATGTTCTGGTAAAGGTATCGATGAGAGGCCATGTAGGATTACATGGTGGGTTGTTTCATTGAAGCCGTCCATAAGAACTGAGATTTGTATGCGTGATTTAAGATTCAGCTACTACCACACATTGGGCCCTGAAATATGACCCCGCTCGACTTACTGACCCCTCTCGCCCTCTGTCCAGGAGTTGCAACTAGTTTCTGGTGTTTGTAGGTTATGTGTTGGCGGCCGTGTGTAGCCCTGACCCTAGGGGTGGGCTATGATGTAGTAGATACACTGTGGTCGGGTATGCCGGGCGCCCGTTTGGCATCTCGGGACCATGTACACATCGTTTGGGGCCGTTGAGGACACCCCGACCGGATTTCCTTGCGGATGGAACCTGAATAGGCGATAAACCTAGACTAGAGACTTGTGAGGTTAGTCAGGTCGTGGTATACACCCACGCCGGCTTTCGCTTCAAGTCTGCCGAGCACATGTCATGTGCAGACGCTAAGTGGTGGAAACATGTGTGACGAAGTACACCCCTGCAGGGTATAAAACTATTCAAATAGCCGCGTCCGCGGTAAAGGACTACTTAGTTGCCTATACAGTTCATAGACAAGTTAACGGTTACTACTAAAAGACTCAAGATAAGTGTGAGTACCGAGGATGGCCCTCTCGTAGGATGACGAGGGAGGATCCCTGGTGGAGTATTGTGTTGGTGAGTAGTGGAATCGTGTGCGAAAACTATTTTACTAGTGGAGTTCTGTAGGATAGCTTAGCCAAGAGTCAAAGTTGGCTTGCTGCAATAACCCCAGCACCTTCTTGAGAATGAGCATGTATAGTAGGTTCTGCTGTAAGACTTGCTGAGTACCTTTGTACTCATGTTTGCTTAATTACTGTTTTCAGACGACAACACCGCCCCCTCCGATGGGTTCTACATAGACCTTGATGTCGACGAGTGACTAGCCACCCAGGTGGTGATCCTGGCCATGGAGGGCCCTATGTAGATAGACAGGCTTCGAGAAGCCTTCTTTCTTTCTAGTGTCTGTACTCAGACTAGTTGCTTCCGCATGTGCTTGTATGATTGTATGACTTGAGTGTCGGGTCGTGTGACCCCTACCTGTATGAACATGTTATGTATGGCTCTCTGGAGCCTTTAAAGAAAGTACTTGAGTTGTAGAGTTTTGTTGTGATGCCATGTTGTGTGCACTCATATCGGGCATATTGTGTGTATGATTGAAATGCTCGGTATGAGGGGGATCCGAAAATCTAATTGTTTATCCTTGGCAGCCTCTCATATGGGGAAATGTAGTCTAGTGCTTCCTGAGCGATAGTAGTCCGCTACAGCCTGGTTCACCGGAGTCCTGCTAGCCCAGCACTACTGCTCTGGACACTTGGCTGGCCGGCATGTGTTTCTTTTCGTTCCTATGTCTGTCCCTTCAGAGAAATGTCACGCGGTGACATCCGGAGTCCTGCCTAGCCTGCTATGGCCCGGGTTCCCCGGAGTCCTGTTAGCTCAGTGCTACAGCCCGGAATCACTCGCTGATGACCAACATGTTCGATGAGATTCATGTATGCCTGTCTCCACAGGTCTGTGCCGCTTTGGGTTCACAACTAGCCATGTCGGCCCGGGTTCTCTGTCATATGGATGCTAGCGACACTATCATATACGTGAGCCAAAAGGCGCAAATGGTCCCGGTCCATGGTAAGGCGACACCCGTGGGATACCATGCGTGAGGCCGCAATGTGATATGAGGTGTTACCGGCTAGATCGATGTGACTTGGAATCCGGGTCCTGACAGCGTTGGCATCAGAGCCGGACTGCCTGTTGGTTCGCTGAGCCAAACTAGTCGATGTCGAGTCTAGAAATGCTTTAGTTATATGTAGGGGAATTGATTGTGGGAGGGAACGTAAGGCTCTTTTACTCCTTTATCTTATGCCCTCTGATCTGAGTCATTCTCTTCTCATTCAACGTGGGTTAAGGACTAGGCTCTCTTCTTCTATCAGGTTCACGTGTTACTAATCCGTAGTAGCTTATAGGGTTGTTGCTAGAAGCCTCAGTACAGTTTCTACTACTTTTAGTATGTTGCCAGTTGAATCAGAACCTTGACATGATGTTGTTGAGTGGTATTGCAAACTGTTGTGGATGTCTCAAATCTTTTTCTGAGCAGTTACAGCTGTTATGTTGTCCAATTTTCCCTAGAAATTCTAATGCCTTTGCATTGTGGTTGTGCTTTCAGATGGCCACTCGTGCTCAAAACCAAGTGGTTCGCCTGACACGATGCCTCGATGTGCCCGGTCATACTGCTATGTTAGTCCGGGTAATGATCGAGACAGGTTACCGTTGGTATCCCGAATACACTGTCGAAGAGCAATTCCGAGACTTTAATCAAAGCCAATATTTCTGCACCGTCAGGATATTTCCTTCTTATCCTGGATCTACCGAGCCCCTCCACTATTCCTATGGACTCGGGGTTACTGTTGAGATGGCTGTGCAGGATGCTGCCTATTCCATGATGACCATCATGCGAGTCCGGACTGGCCTGCTTCGGAACACCGACTTCCGTTACATGCTAGCTTCACTTCCGGGAGCACAAGGGTATCTCCAGGCTATCTATGCTGACTCCACTTAGGTGGACTCACTAACTCGTACCACTGCCGAGATGCTCGAGGATAAGGACCAAGAGAATCGGGCCTTGAGGCTGGAGCTTTTCAACACCCGTGCTGATCATTAGGCCACTTTGACTCGGTTTGCACCTGCAGTGCAAGCTAGATGTATGGATACAAGGGATCTGTATCCTGTGAGATCTGCTCTGCCAGACATGGAGGCATCACCCCACCCCGTGGTCCCCGCAGGCCACCGTTTGTTGGTCCAAGACCTCATCCTAGCCCCTTTGGTCCACAAGCTCCTTAGGACCGTCTGTTCCCAGATGATCACGTTGAACTTCCAGGCTATGGAGGTGACTTCTATGAGGACTACTACGGAGTTGTCTAAGTTTGTAGTAGTACCACTAGTATTGTTATAGTTGTATCTCCACTGTCCTGTGTGACTTGTGGAATATGACTTTGTGTGTAATCAATCCCGGAGGTGTAGACAAATAATGTATAGGAGCTTGGAATGCCTCCGATGAGATGTAACGTCTTTCATCATAGTTGTACTGTAGCCTGGGCTTGTACTAAACTATGTATGGTGTGTATGACCAATGGTATATATATGGCAGTTTCTATATTACCATGTCGTGCAATGAACATCTTAGCATTCCATGTTATCCATTACATTCTACACTTCCTTGCTAGGTTGTGCCATCCTTATCTAAACCGTTGTTTTGTTTTCTCCTAGGATGGTCAACACCCGCAACAACCCTGCTGCCTCGGAGCAGGGGGAAGCCAGTGCAGTTAGGGGTGAAAATCTGCCTCACCCGCCTTCTCTGGCTGAAGTGATGCTGGAGGCGAAAAGAAACAAGCGTGAGACTAACCGCCTGCTAGAGCGGATTGAGCAGAAGACTGCACGCAATCAGCGAAATGACTTGGTGTCAATCAATGATTTTATCAAGCTGTACCCACCAAAGTTTAACCATTCCGTAGAGCCCCTCGACGCGGATGACTGGCTTCGCAGCATCACCCACAAGCTATGTTCTGCCAACGTAGCCGAAGCTGATAAGGTTACCTATGCTGCCTATCACCTCGAAGGACCTGCTAGCCTTTGGTGGGAAAATTTTGAAGCCATGCGCCCGGTCGGCCAAATCACTACTTGGGCTGAATTTAGTGAGGCTTTCTGTGAGCATCACATTCCGGAAGGTCTCATAGATCGCAAGAGGGAGGAGTTCTGCAATTTCACCCAAGGAAGACTGATCGTGGATGCTTATAGCCGTGAATTTGGGAATCTGGCACGTTATGCTCCTGAAGAAGTATCTACCGACGCTAAGAAGCAGGCAAGGTTCCACAAGGGACTTAGCCCTGAGCTTCACCGTGATCTTTATCTACACGAGTGCACCTCCTTTCAGAAGTTGGTCAATAAATCCATCAGTGCTGAGTCAGGCCAGTCTGACTATGACGCTTCACGCAAGCACTCAGGTGATTTTGGCTCTTCATCCGGCTCTGGAGCTCAGAAGCACCGGGTGTGGATTCCAAGCACGACACTGCCACCCAGGTTCATTCCGAGGCCATCCTTTGAGGCGCCTCGTCCTAACCAGCAGTTTGCACCGCCCAAGCCCTATGGTGGCCCCGCTGCTAATACTGCTCCACGCCCCAATGTTGTGACGTGTTTCAAGTGTGGAGAGCCGGGTCATTATAGCCGAGAGTGTCCTTAGAACAACAACCCCAATCAGTCTGGAAAGTCCGTTGGCCGTGGTAAGCCAGCGGGAAAGAAATTCTACGCCAAGCCGGTCACCACTGCACGTGGCCATGTCAACTATGTCTCAGCCAAGGAGGCTCATGAGGATCCTAACGTCGTCCTTGGTACGCTCCTTGTTAACTGCCATCCGGCATCTGTTCTTATCGATACTATAGCATCTCATTCATTCATATCCGAGAACTATGCTCTATTGCATAACACAACATTCTGTGACATGCCCACTTCCATGGTAATTCAAACTCCGGGTTCCAAATGGCAAACTTCTAGAGTAAGCCATGGGAACGAAATTCTTGTCGATAGACTTGTCTTCCTTGCATCCTTAATAGCTCTCAAGTCCTCGGACATAAACATCATCTTGGGAATGGACTGGATGTCAGCTCATTATGCTAAGATTGATTGTGCCACTAGAACCGTTCAACTTACTCACCCATCGGGCAAGACAGGCAATGTCTTAACTCGAGTGGCCAAGCGCCAGCTTTACTCCCTAAATGCCAACCCCCTTCCAGACCTTGAGGATATTCCGGTAGTCCGGTACTTTCCGGATGTCTTTCCAGAAGAACTGCCAGGTGTTCCACCTGACAGGGATGTCGAGTTTGTGATAGACCTTGTTCCAGGAACCGTTCCAATTTCTAAAATACCCTATAAGATGGCACCCTTAGAACTAGCCGAGCTTAAGAACCAACTCGATGAGTCCTTGAAAAAGGGTTTCATCCGTCCTAGTTCCTCTCCTTGGGCTTGCCCCATCCTCTTTGTCAAGAAGAAGGATGGAACGGATCGGATGGTTGTAGATTACCGACCAATCAACTTAGTCACTATCAAGAACAAGTATCTGCTTCCCAGGATCAACGATCTGTATGATCAGCTCGCTGGATCCTCAGTCTTTTCCAAGATGGATTTGAGGTTAGGCTACCATCAAATCAAAATCAGAAACAGGGACATTCCCAAAATGGCCTTTGTTACTCGCTATGGCCAATACAAGTACACCGTTATGTCCTTCGGTTTAACCAATGCCCCAGCCACCTTCTCTCGGTTAATGAACTCGGTCTTCATGGAGTATTTGGATAAATTCGTCGTAGTTTACCTCGATGACATACTCATCTACTCCAAGAATGAAGAGGAACATGCCAAACATCTAAGGCTGGTATTGACGAAACTTCGAGAGCATCGTCTTTATGCCAAATTCTCCAAGTGTGAATTTTGGTTGCCAGAAGTGACCTATCTAGGCCATGTAATCTCTAGTAAGGGTATTGCTATCAATCCCGAGCAAGTTTAAGCCGTCCTTGATTGGACTCCACTTGAGACGGTCAAGCAAGTACGGAGCTTCCTTGGCTTAGGGAGCTATTGCCGCGGCTTCATCGAGAATTTCTCCAAGGTTGCTAAACATCTAACTGAACTCCTCAAGAAAGATAAAAAGTTCAAGTGGACCCCACAGTGCGAGTTCAGCTTTCAGGAACTGAAAAGACGCCTGACATCTGCTCCCGTACTGGTACCACCAGATTTCTCCAAGGACTTTATTATCTATTGCGACGCCTTGCGACAAGGACTAGGTTGCATACTCATGCAAGATCGTCAGGTAATTGCCTACGCTTCACGGCAATTACACCCACACGCGGAAAACTATCCCACACATGATCTAGAGCTTGCAGCTGTAGTCCATGCACGCAAAACTTGGCGACATTACCTCCTCGGTAATCGTTGCGAGATCTTCACCCATCACCAAAGTTTGAAATATATCTTCACCCAACCGGATTTGAATCTCAGGCAACGACGTTGGGTTGAGTTGATCTTGGATTACGACTTAGGAATAACTTACACCCCGGGCAAAGCCAATGTCATGGCTGATGCGCTAAGTCGTAGATCTTATTGTAACAACCTGATGTTACAACAAAGACAACCACTTCTCCATGAGGAATTTCATAAGCTTAATCTTCACATTGTTCCTCGAGGATTTCTATCCACCCTGGTGGCGAAGCCTAACCTTATGGATCAGATCATAACCGCCCAGCGGTATGGTAAGGGCATATCCTGGATTAAGGAAAACATCGCTAGCGGAGTTGCTAAGTGTTTTTCCATGGATGAGTGAGGTGTTGTCTTCTTCGTGAACCCCTTGGTGGTTCCCAAGAAACAACATCTACGCCAGTTGATTCTTAAGGAAGCTCATGACTCCCCTCTCACCATTCATCCCAGTAGTACTAGAATGTATCAAGACCTACGCCAGAGGTTTTGGTGGACTAGGATGAAGAGAGAAATCGCTCAATACATTGCTAATTGCGACGTTTGTCGTCGTGTTAAAGTAGAGCATCAATGGCCTGCTGGCACCCTTCAACCTTTGGCAATTCCTGAGTGGAAATGGGATAAAATCAGTATGGATTTCATCACTGGGTTTCCCAGGACCAAGAGAGGGAATAATGCCATCTTCGTCGTGATCGACCGTCTTTCCAAAGTAGCCCATTTCCTACCTGTTCGTCAGAGTATCACTGCTAGCCAGCTAGCTGACTTATACATCTCCCGAATAGTGTCTCTTCATGGTGTCCCATTGGAAATTAACTCAGACCGTGGGAGCCTCTTCACCTCTCGATTTTGGGAAAGTTTCCAAAATGCTATGGGAACTCGTCTCTCTTTTAGTACCACCTTCCATCCTCAGTCAAGTGGTCAAGTAGAGCGAGTCAATCAAATTTTGGAAGATATGCTCCAAGCTTCTGTCATCTCATTCGGAATGGGTTGGGAGAAATGCCTTCTAGTCGCGGAGTTTGCTTATAACAATAGTTATCAAGCTAGCTTGGGCAAGGCTCCTTTCGAAGTTCTCTATGGACGAAAATGTCGAACGCCTCTTAACTGGTCAGAAACTGGGGAAAGACAACTCTTTGGCCCGAATATGATTCAGGAAGAAGAAGAGTAGGTTCACGTTATTCGTGAGAAATTGAAAACAGCCCAATCTCATCAAAAGAGCCAATATGATCATAAACATAAGCTCATGACTTATGAAGTCGGTGAGAAGGCTTACCTTTGGGTTACTCCGTTAAAGGGAACCCATCGTTTCGGTATCAAAGGCAAATTGGCTCCTCGTTACATCGGACCCTTTCGCATTCTTGCCAAACAAGGAGAAGTTGCCTACCAATTGGAACTACCTTCGCATATTTCCAGAGTTCACGATGTCTTCCATGTTTCTCAACTCAGGCGTTGCTTCGCGGATCCTATCCGTGGAGTGGACCATGAAACGCTTGATCTACAAGATAACCTCTCATACCGGGAATATCCCGTTTGTATCCTTGATCAAGCCGAGCGTACCACTTGACGCCATAATATCAAGTTTCTCAAGGTTCAATGGTCACACCATTCTGAGAAAGAGGCCACTTGGGAAAGGGAGGATCTTCTTCGACTTGAGCACCCCACCTTCTTCCCAGAGGATCCTAAATCTCGGGACGAGATTCTTTTGAGTGGGGGTGAGTTGTCACACCCTAGCTAGTTCAAGCATTAGAGTGTGCATCATGTTTAATTTTCTCTTAAATTTGAAATGGGGACGACAGAACCCCCAGCACCCCCCTGGAACAACTAGGGTTTACTAAAAAAATTCAATGAACCTGAAATGCCCTTCTAAAAAGCCCACCCTTTTTGTTTTGGGTTAAAACCTTTGACAAAAATGGTGCACATTTTTCTAGGACATCTTAAGGTCATTGGATTAATCCTTATAGTATTTGAATTTGGGCATTTAAATGCTATAAATATTTTAAATGCTCAAATAATCATAAACTAAAATATTTGTTGTTGGATATATTCTAAGCAGTAGCCATGATTAATTTTATGATTTATGGAAATGCCCTGGCATTTTTAATAAAGCCCTGAAGTTATAGAAATAATAGAATAAATAAAAAAACAGAAAAGGGGAGAGAGAACAGGGACTTACCTGGCGTAGCCCACCAGCCCACCGGCTCGGCCCAGTCCACTGCTTTGTGCTTCCGCTCTTGTTTACTGCATTAAGACAACACGATTCAAACTGCTTTGTGCTACGGTAGTTGAACCCTTTTCCTCTGCATGACCTGTCATTGCCACAGTAACTAGATGAAACCCACTAGCATGTGTAGGAGTTGATTAAGCCATGTATGTGTTTTCCTACCTTGCTATGCCTGCTATGCTTAGACTTGTGTCAGGTCTGGTTCATCTGGGTGATGGGCTAGAGTGAAATGATTATGTCGGTATTGTGAGGGATGTGTTGAACATGTTTTGGTAAAGGTATCGGTGAGAGGCCATGTAGGATTACATGGTGAGTTGTTTCATTGAGGCCGTCCCTGAGAACTGAGATCTGTATGTGTGATTTTGAGAATCAGCTACTACCATGCATTGGGATCCTTAATTGACCCTCTCGGCTTCTTAATCACCCTAGTACTCTGTCCAGGAGTTGCAATTAGTTTCTGGTGTTTATAGGTTATGTGTTGGCGGCCGTGCGTAGCGCTGACCCTAGGGGTGGGCTATGTTGCGGTAGATACACCGTGGCACGGTGTACCGAGTCACCCGTTTGGTGTCTCGGGAACCCTGTTCACATCGTTCGGGGCCGTATGTGGAAACCTCGGCCGGACTCCCTGCGGATGGAACCTGGATAGGCGATAAACCTGGGCTAGACGCTTGAGTGTTTAGGTAGGCCGTGGCCGACACCCTCGTTGGGCTTCCGCTTGAAGGTTGCCGAGTACATGTCATGTAACAGGCGATAAGTGGTGAAAGCGTGTATGAAGAAGTAAACCCCTGCAGGGTATAAAACTATTCGAATAGTCGCGTCCGCGGTAAAGGACTACTTGGTTTCCTATAAGTTCATAGACAAGTTAATGGATACTACTAAAATACTCAAGATAGGTGTGAGTACCGAGGATGGCCCTCTCCTAGGATGACGAGGGAGGATCCCTGGTGGAGCATTGTGTTGGTGAGTAGTGGACTCGTGTGCAAAAACTATTTTACTAGTGGAGTTTCGTAGGATAGCTTAGCCAGGAGTCAAAGCTGGCTTGCTGCAATAATCCCGCCACCTTCTTGAGAATGAGCATGTATAGTAGGATCCGATGTAAGACTTATTGAGTACCTTTGTACTCATGTTTGCTTAATTACTGTTTTTAGACGACAACATCGCCCCCTCTGATGGGTTTTATGTAGACCTTGATGTCGACGAGTGACTGGCCACCCAGGTGGTGATCCTGGCCATGGAGGGCCTATGTAGATAGACAGGCTTCGAGAAGCCTTCTTGCTTTCTAGTGTCTGTACTCAGACTATTTGCTTCCGCATGTGCTTGTATGCTTGTATGACTTGAGTGTCGGGTCATGTGACCCCTACCTGTATGAACATGTTATGTATGGCTCTCTGTAGCCTTTAAATAAAGTACTTGAGTTGTAGAGTTTTGTTGTGATGCCATGTTGTATGTACTCATATCGGGCATATTGTATGTATGATTGAAATGCTTGGTATGAGTGGGATCCGACAATATAGTTGTTTATCCTTGGCAGCCTTTCTTATGGGGAAATGTAGTCTAGTGTTCCTCGAGCCATAGTAGTCCGCTACAGCCCGGTTCACCGGAGTCCTGCTAGCCCAGCACTACTGCTCAGGACACTTGACTGGCCGGCATGTGTTTCACTTCGTTCCTATGTCTGTCCCTTCGGGGAAATGTCACGCGGTGACATCCGGAGTCCTGCCTAGCCTGCTACAGCCCGGGTTCCCCGGAGTCCTGTTAGCCCAGTGCTACAGCCCGGATTCACTCGCTAATGACCGACATGCTCGATCTGATTCATGTATGCCTGTCTCCATAGGTCTGCGCCACTTTGGGTTCACGACTAGCCATGTCGGCCCGGGTTCTCTGTCATATGGATGCTAGCGACACTATCATATACGTGAGCCAAAAGGCGCAAACGGTCCCGGGCCATGGTAAGGCGACACCCCTGGGGATACCGTGCGTGAGGCCGCAAAGTGATATGTGGTGTTACCAGCTAGATCGATGTGACCTGCAATCGGGGTCCTGACATTATTGTAGTACGGACTCTTGAATAGATCGATTAGAAAGAATAACTTTGAGGTGGTTTCGTACCCTACCATAATCTCTTTGTTTGTTCTCCGCTATTAGTGACTTTGGAGTGACTCTTTGTTGCATGTTGAGGGATAGTTATATGAGCCAATTATGTTATTATTGTAGAGAGAACTTGCAATAGTGAAGGTATGAACCCTAGGCCTTGTTTCAACGCATTGCGATACCATTTACGCTCACTTTTATCATTCGTTACCTTGCTGTTTTTATATTTTCAGAGTACAAAGACCATTATATACTATCCATATTGCACTTGTACCACCATCTCTTCGCCGAACTAGTGCACCTATACAATTTAACATTGTATTGTGTGTGTTGGGGACACAAGAGACTCTTTGTTATTTGGCTGTAGGGTTGTTTGAGAGAGACCATCTTCATCCTATGCCACCTACGGATTGATAAACCTTAGGTCATCCACATGAGGGAAATTTGCTACTGTCCTACAAACCTCTGCACTTGGAGGCCCAACAACATCTACAAGAAGAAGGTTGTGTAGTAGACATCAAGCTCTTTTCTGGCGCCTTTGTCGGGGAGGTTAGTGCTTGAATGTATATCTTTAGATCTTGCAATCGAATCTTTTTGTTTCTTGTTTTAGCACTAGTTTATTTTATAAAATAAAACTACAAAAAATGGAATTGAGGGTACCTCATATGCTTCATCTTTTTAATGTCTTTCGTGAAAATAAGGATTCCGATAATTGTGCTCAAGTGCTAGAGGAAGAATGCAGTAGACTGTTTGGCACTAAATCTTTATATGATGAGCATTATTGCAATGTTGTTAGTATGAAATCCTTGAATATCTATGATGCTAATGATATGCAATGCCACAAGCTTGGGGATGCTATGTTTGATGAAGATGATAATTTTTGTCCCCCAAGTTTTGATGAGCAAATTTATTATGATGATAGCATGCCTCCTATTTATGATGATTATATTGATGAAGTGGGTTGGGAAGAGTGTCAACTTTAGGAAGTAATGATCCCACTATTTTTGAGGGTGTTGAATCTTATTGTGATAATTATGAAAGTGGATTTGGAGAGGTCTTGACTTTATTTAGTGATGAATCCACTATTTCAGAAGAGGTTCCAATTGATTATGAGAACAAAGTTGCTATCTATGATTATTATTGTGATGACTTGTATGCTATTAAGAATAATGATATCCATGAAACTTGTCATCATGATTTTAATTTTCAATTGGATTATGCCTCACATGATAGTTATTTTGTTGAGTTTGCTCCCACTATTATCCATGACAATAAATTTGCTTATGTGGAGTGTAATAAAATCTCTATGCTTGTAGATCATGAAAAGAATGCTTTATGTGATGGTTATATTGTTGAATTTATTCACGATGCTACTGAAAATTATTATGAGGGAGGAATATATGCTTGTAGGAATTGCAATAATATCAAGTTTCCTCTCTATGTGCTTAAAGTTCTGAAGTTATGCTTGTTTTGCCTTCCTATGCTAGTTGATTATTGTTCCCACAAGTTGTTTGCTCACAAAATCCCTATGCATAGGAAGTGGGTTAGACTTAAATGTGCTAGTAATATTCTTCTTGATCGATGCTCTATTTATGTTTCAATTCTTATCTTTTATGTGAGCATCATTGAAATCATCATGCCTAGCTAGGGGCGTCAAACGATAGCGCTTATTGGGAGGCAACCCAACTTTATTTTTTTCCTTGCTTTTTGTTCCTGTTTATTAATAAATTAATAATCTAGACTCTGTTATGATTGAGTTTTTATGTTTTAATTAGTGTTTGTGCCAAGTAGAACTGTTGGGAAGACTTGGGGAAAGTCTTGTTGATCTTGCTGTAAAAAACAGAAACTTTAGCGCTCACGAGAGTTGCTGCCATTTTTATTTGGATAGTGATATTTAGTTAAATCCTTTTGAAGATGATTAATAGATAAATTCCTCACGTCCAGAAATTTGTTTTAGAATTTTTGGGGTTCCATAAGTTTGCGTTAGTTATAGATTACTACAGACTGTTCTGTTTTTGACAGATTATGTTTTCTATGTGTTGTTTGCTTATTTTGATGAATCTATGAGTAGTATCGGAGGGTATGAACCATAGAGAAGATGGAATACAGTAGGTTTAACACCAATATAAATAAAGAATGAGTTCATTACAGTACCTTGAAGTGGTGTTTTGTTTTCTTTCGCTAACGGAGCTTACGAGTTTTCTATTAAGTTTTGTGTTGTGAAGTTTTCAAGTTTGGGTAAAGATTCGATGGACTATGGAATAAGGAGTGGCAAAGAGCAAAAGCTTGGGGATCCCCAAGGCACCCCAAGGTAATATTCAAGGACAACCAAGTGCCTAAACTTGGGGATGCCCCGGAAGGCATCCCCTCTTTCGTCTTCGTTCATCGGTAACTTTACCTGGAGCTATATTGTTATTTACCACATGATGTGTGTTTTGCTTGGTGCGTCATTATATTTGATTTTAGTTTTGCATGATGATTGAATAAAATATCAATATCTTAAATTAGTAAGTGGGAGAGTCTTCACATAGTTGCATAATTATTCAACTACTCATTGATATTCACTTATATCTTTTGGAGTAGTTTGTCCTTTGCTCTAGTGCTTCACTTATATCTTGTTAGAGCACGGTGATGGTTTTATTTTATAGAAATAGATGAACTCTCATGCATCACTTATATTATTTTGAGAGTCCTAAACAGCATGGTAATTTGCTTTGGATATGAATTTAGTTATAATAAAAACTTTCGTATAGAGTGCATTGAATACTATGAGAAGTTTGATACTTGATAATTGTTTTGATATATGGAGATGGTGATATTAGAGTCATGCTAGTTGAGTAGTTGTGAATTTGAGAAATACTTGTGTTGAAGTTTGTGATTCCCGTAGCATGCAGGTATGGTGAACCGTTATGTGATGAAGTCGGAGCACGATTTATTTATTGATTGCCTTCCTTATGAGTGGCGGTCGGGGACGAGCGATGGTCTTTTCCTACCAATCTATCCCCCTAGGAGCATGCACGTAGTACTTTGTTTCGATAACTAATAGATTTCTGCAATAAGTATGTGAGTTCTTTATGACTAATGTTGAGTCCATGGATTATACGCACTCTCACCCTTCCACCATTGCTAGCCTCTCTAGTACCGCACAACTTTCGCCGGTACCATAAACCCACCATTTACCTTCCTAAAAACAGCCACCATACCTACCTATCATGGCATTTCCGGAGCCATTCTAAGATATATTGTCATGCAACTTTCCACCATTCTGTTTACTATGATACACTCCATCATTGTCATGTTGCTATGCATGATCATGTAGTTGACATTGTATTTGTGGCAAAGCCACCGTTCATAATTCTTTCATACATGTCACTCATGCATCATTGCACATCTCGGTACACCGCCAGAGGCATTCATATAGAGTCATATTTTGTTCTAAGAATCGAGTTGTAATTCATGAGTTGTAAGTAAATAAAAGTGTGATGATCATCATTATTAGAGCATTGTCCCAGTGAGGAAAGGATGATGGAGACTATTATTCCCCCACATGTTGGGATGAGACTCCGGACAAAAAAAGGCCAAAAAAGAGAGAAGGCCCAAAAAAAACAAAAAAAATGAGAGAAAAAGAGAGAAGGGGCAATGCTAGTATCCTTTTACCACACTTGTGCTTCAAAGTAGCACCATGATCTTCATGATAGAGAGTCTCCTATGTTGTCACTTTCATATACTAGTGGGAATCTTTCATTATAGAACTTGGCTTGTATATTCCAATGATGGGCTTCCTCAAGATGCCCTAGGTCTTCGTGAGCAAGCAAGTTGGATGCACACGAATTTAGTTTCTTTTTGAGCTTTCATATACTTATAGCTCTAGTGCATCTGTTGCATGGCAATCCCTACTCACTCACATTGATATCTATTGATGGGAATCTCCATAGCCTGTTGATACGCCTAGTTGATGTGAGACTATCTTCTCCTTTTTGTCTTCTCCACAACCACCCATCTATTCCACATATAGTGCCATATACATGGCTCATGCTCATGTATTGCGTGAAGATTGAAAAAGTTTGAGAACATCAAAAGTATGAAACAATTGCTTGGCTTGTCATCGGGGTTGTGCATGATTTAAATATTTTGTGTGATGAAGATGGAGCATAGCAAACTATATGATTTTGTAGGGATAGCTTTCTTTGGCCATGTTATTTTGAGAAGACATAATAGCTTGGTTAGTATGCTTGAAGTACTATTATTTTCATGTCAATATTAAACTTTTGTCTTGAATCATATGGATCTGAATATTCTTGCCACAATAAAGAGAATTACATAGAGAAATATGTTAGGTAAAATACCACATCAATAATTCTGTTTTATCATTTACCTACGCGAGGATGAGCAGGAATTAAGCTTGGGGATGCTGATACGTCTCCAACGTATCTATAATTTTTTATTGTTCCATGCTATTATATTATCTGTTTTGGATGTTTGCGGGCTTTATTATACACTTTTATATTATTTTTTGGACTAACCTATTAACCCAGAGCCCAGTGCCAGTTTCTGTTTTTTCCTTGTTTTAGAGTATCGCAGAAAAGGAAAATCAAATGGAGTCCAATTGACCTAAAACTTCACGGAACTTATTTTTGGACCAGAAGAAGCCCATGGAGTATCAGAGATGGACCAGGAGAGTCCCGGGATGCCCACGAGGGTGGGGGAGCGCCCACCCCCTGCCTCGTGGACAGCCCGGAGGTCCACCGACGTACTTCTTCCTCCCATATATACCCATATACCCTAAAAACTTCTGGGAGCACAATAGATCAGGAGTTCCGCCGCCAGAAGCCTCCGTAGCCACCGAAAACCAATCTAGACCCGTTCTGGCACCCTGCCGGAGGGGGGAATCCCTCTCCGGTGGACATCTTCATCATCCCGGTGCTCTCCATGACGAGGAGGGAGTAGTTCTCCCTCGGGGCTGAGGGTATGTACCAGTAGCTATGTGTTTGATCTCTCTCTTTCTCTCGTGTTCTTGAGGTGGTATGATCTTGATGTATCGCGAGCTTTGCTATTATAGTAGGATCTTATGATGTTTCTCCCCCTCTACTCTCTTGTAATGGATTGAGTTTTCCCTTTGAAGTTATCTTATCGGATTGAGTCTTTAAGGATTTGAGAACACTTGATGTATGTCTTGCGTGGGATAACCATGGTGACAATGGGTTATTCTATTGATTCACTTGATGTGTGTTTTGGTGATCAACTTGCGGGTTCCGCCCATGAACCTATGCATAGGGGTTGGCACACGTTTTCATCTTGACTCTCCGGTAGAAACTTTGGGGCTCTCTTTGAAGTACTTTGTGTTGGTTTGAATAGATGAATCTAAGATTGTGTGATGCATATCATATAATCATACCCGCGGATACTTGAGGTGACATTGGAGTATCTAGGTGACATTAGGGTTTTGATTGATTTGTGTCTTAAGGTGTTGTTCCGGTACAAACTCTAGGATAGATTGAACGGAAAGAATAGCTTCATGTTATTTTACTACGGACTCTTGAATAGATCGATCAGAAAGAATAACTTTGAGGTGGTTTAGTACCCTACCATAATCTCTTCGTTTGTTCTCCTCTATTAATGAATTTGGAGTGATTCTTTGTTGCATGTTGAGCGATAGTTATATGATCCAATTATGTTATTATTGTTGAGAGAACTTGCACTAGTGAAAGTATGAACCCTAGGCCTTGTTTCAACGCATTGCAATACCGTTTATGCTCACTTTTATCATTCGTTACCTAGCTGTTTTTGTATTTTCAGATTACAAAAACCATTATCTACTACCCATATTGCAATTGTATCACCATCTCTTCGCCGAACTAGTGCACCTATACAATTTACCATTGTATTGGGTGTCTTGGGGACACAAGACACTCTTTGTTATTTGGTTGCAGGGTTGTTTGAGAGAGACCATCTTCATCATATGCCTCCTACGGATTGATAAACCTTAGGTCATCCACTTGAGGGAAATTTGCTACTATCCTACAAACCTCTACACTTGGAGGCCCAACAACGTCTACAAGAAGAAGGTTGTGTAGTTAACATCAAGAAGATCGAGGAGTCCCTCCCCACTTGCCCCGCTTACTGCACCGACCCGCGCGCTTCTCCAAATTTTGAGTCCCGCAAAATCCGGGTCCAGCAAATCAATCGATTGCGTCAGAGATATCCAAATCCAGTCAATTTGATGTTCTGCTATTTTTTTCACTCGGATACTCAAGAAGCCAGAATCGATCAAGGCGACTGACGGAGGATTTAACTGCTTGTGTACTTTCAGACTACTAGAAAGTGTCTTCGAGACATTGAGTCGGGTCGAAATCAGCTTCAATCCTTCTTAACTCGGACCTCGATAAATTTAGTGGTTAATGACGATGACATGTACCTAGGGTAGGGTCCTAGGCCTGACCTACATGCCCTACCAAAGTACACTACACAAGAGGTCAAGCCCTACAAAGTTAGAAAGTAGATACTGACTGAAATGATAACAGAGTGCAACTCACTCGACAGAAGATCCACTCGTTATCCCACTTCCACTCAACCTTCGTTATTCACTCAGAGTACAAGATTTCACTCAATGGACAAAAGACCTAGATCCACCCCAGGATGGAAATGGTCGGACATTCACTCCGTCGCTATAAAGACCATTAAACACATGTGTTTCAAGTAACGCTCATGCCTTTATTCTCTCATTGAACCCTTGCGTAACTGGGGATTGCGAGGGGTCAGTGGACTCTATATAAGCCACCCCTCCCCTCTTGCACAAGGGTTCACACCCCCTGTAAGTCAACACTCCAATCGAAACAAAGCCTCTGCGGCACCGGGACGTAGGGCTATTACCTCCTCCGAGAGGGGCCTGAACTCGTAAATCTGAGTGTACAATCTCACCATAGCTAGGCTCTTCCCTCTCTTACATACCCCCTACCTCTACTGTCAGATTCGTTCCCACGACACCGGTTCATGGGCTCCGGCGAGCCTTAACTTCTCCGGCTCCACGCCGCAAGGCACTCACCATGACACTGTCGTTGTCGCCTCTTCTTTAGACGAGGAGAGCTCAGTGGGGCTGCGCCATTGACTACTACTTCTTGAGCTTGCGTTGGTTTTTCCCTTAAAGAGGAAACAATGATTCAGCAAAGTAGAGATAAGTATTTCCCTCAGTTTGAGAACCATGGTATCAATCCAGTAGGAGACAACGCACAAGTCAATGAATACCTGCACAAACAATCAAACAACTTGCACCCAACGCGATAAAGGGGTTGTCAATCCCTTCACGGTTACTTGCAAAAGTGAGATTTGATAGAGATAGATAAATGATAAAGTATTTTGGTATTTTTGGTTTATAGATTGGAAGGTGAAATATTGCAAAATAGTAGATCGGAAACTTATATGATGGAAAATAGACCCGGGGGCCATAGGTTTCACTAGAGGCTTCTCTTGAGATAGAAAATAATACGATGGGTAAAAATTACTGCCGAGCAATTGATAGAAAAGCGCAAAGTTATGACGGTATCTAAGGCAATGATCATGAATATAGGCATCACGGCTGTTTCAAGTAGACCGACTCCTGCCTGCATCTACTACTATTACTCCACAAATCTACCGCTATCCAGCATGCATCTACAGTATTAAGTTCATAACGAACGGAGTAATGCACTAAGATGACATGATGTAGAGGAATTGACTCTGGCAATATGATGAAAACCCCCTATTTTTATCCTCGGTGGCAATAATACAATATGTGCCTTGCTGCCCCTACTGTCACTGGGAAAGGACACCTCAAGATTGAACCCAAAGCTAAGCACAGATCCCATTGCAAGAAAACCCAATCTAGTTGGCCAAACCAAACCGATAGTTCAAAGAGAATTACAAAGATATCAAATCATGCATAAAAGAATTCACAGAAGATTCAAATAATATTCATAGATAAGCTGATCATAAGTCCACAATTCATCGGATCTCGGCAAACACACCACAAAAAAGTATTAAAATAGATCTCCAAGAACATCGAGGAGAACATGGTATTGAGAATCAAAGAGGGAGAAGAAGCCATCTAGATAATAGCTACGGACCTGTAGGTCTGTGGTAAACTACTCACGCATCATCGGAAGGGCAATAGAGCTGATGTAGAAGCCCTCTATGATCGAATCCCCCTCCGGCAGGATGCCGGAAAAGGTCCCAAGATGGGATATCATGGGTACAGAAGGTTACGGCGGCGGAAAAGTGTTTCCGTGGAAGCCTCTATTGGTTTGGGGATATATGGGAATATATAGGCGAAAGAATTAGGTCAGGAAGTGAACGAGGGGCCCACAAGGGTGGGGGCGCGCCCTCCGTCCTTGTGGCCTCCTCGTGGATCCTCCGACTTCATCTCCAAGTCTCCTGGTTGTCTTGTGGTCCAAGAAAAATCATCACGAAGGTTTCATTCCGTTTGGATTCCGCTTGGTATTCCTTTTCCGTGAAACTCTAATACAAGGAAAAAAACAGGAATTGGCACTCGGCTCTAGGTTAATAGATTAGTCCCAAAAAATAATATAAAATAGCATAATAATGCATATAAAACATCCAAAGCAGATAATATAATAGCATGGAACAATAAAAAATTATAGATATGTTGGAGACGTACCAAGCATCCCCAAGCTTAATTCCTGCTCGTCCTCGAGTAGGTAAATGATAAAAATAGAATTTTTGATGTGGAATGAGACCTAACATATTTATCCAAGTAATATCTTTATTGTGGCATGAATGTTCAGATCCGAAAGATTAATAATAATAGTTTAACATTGACATAAAAATAATAATACTTCAAGCATACTAACAAGGCAATTATGTCTTCTCAAAATAACATGGCCAAAGAAAGCTTATCCCTACAAAATCATATAATCTGACTATGTTCCATCTTCATCACACAAAATATTCGAATCATGTACAACCCCGATGACAAGCCAAGCAACTGTTTCATAATTTTGATGTTCTCAAACTTTTTCAACTTTCACGCAATACATGAGCGTGAGCCATGGACATAGCACTATAGGTGGAATAGAATGGTGGTTGTGGAGAAGAAAAAATAGGGAGATAGTCTCACATCAACTAGGTGTATCAACGGGCTATGGAGATGCCCATCAATATATATATCAATGTGGGTGAGTAGGGATTGCCATGCAACAGATGCACTCGAGCTATAAGTTTATGCAAGCTCAAAAAGGAAACTAAGTGGGTGTGCATCCAACTTGCTTGCTCATGAATGCCTAGGGCAATTTGAGGAAGCCCGTCATTGGAGTATACAAGGCAAGTTCTATAATGAAAAATTCTCACTAGTATATAAAAGTGACAACATATGAGACTCTCTATCATGAAGATGATGGTGCTACTATGAAGCACAAGTGTGGTAAAAGGATAGTAAAATCACCTCTTTTTCCAGTGCAATTTTAGTGTTCGCGTGTGGAACTATCTGCAAATTGAATGGAAAGATTGTGATGATATGGTGGAAATTGCTCATCATGCTAGGAAGGATTTCAACAAGCCTTTCTTTGGGGAGGTGGTTTTCACGGCCTGGTGGAATATTTGGAAGATCAGGAATGATAGAGCTTTCAGGAACATTCAACCATCTTTCAGGGCATGGAGGAATGGCTTCATTCATGATCTTACTCTGCTCTCTCATCGCATCAAACAAAAATATAGAGACGCCCTTCTTAAGTGGATTGATTTTCTTCCTCCTTGAGGAGACTTGCTTCTTTGTTTCTTTGTAATTAATAGGTATAGTGCACCCCTTCTCTGTATAGCCTTCTTTAGAGCCTTCCCCCTTTTCTTTTTTCTTTTATTTCTTTCCTCATCTTGAGGAAACCCTGTATGCCTTTGCTTTATTAATAAAATGTTGTGGGGTGCAAGCCCTGCAATCTTCATGGTAAAAAAACGTTGCCCCTTGTCACACCCTAGCTAGTTCATGCATTAGAGTGTTGCATCATGTCTACTTTTCCAGAAAATTGAAACGGGGATGACAGAACCCCCAGCACCCCCTGGAAACAACTAGGGTTTACTAAAATCTTTTTCAATGAATCTGAAATGCCCTTCTAAAAAGTCCACCCTTTTTGTCTTGGGTTAGAACCTCTGACAAAATGGGTTCACATTTTTCTAGGACACATAAGTTCATTGGATTAAATCTTTATCTATTTGCATTTGGGCATTTAAATGCCCAAATAATTCTGGAAATAAGTGTGGGTTGTTGGAAATAATTCAAACAGAGCCCCTGATTATTTTCAGGATTTTTGGAAGTGCCTAACTATTTTAAATAAAGCCACACAGTTATAGAAAATAGAAAAACAAAAACAGAAATAAAAGAAACGCTTACCTGGCCGCAGCCCACCTCCCGGCCCACCTGGCGGCCCAGCACTGTGCTGGCCCGTGCCAGCCAGCTGCTTCCTCCCGCCAGGCAGGCAGGCAGGAGGTGACGCCGGTGAGCGGGAGCTCGCCACGGCGCCAGCTGCTTTCCGCCCACGCCCCTGGACACCTGGGCGAGCCCCACGTTGTCTCTGCCTCGACCTCGCAGAAACAACCGCTCTCCCCCTACCTCTCTCCATCGCCCTCTCCCGCCATGGCCGACGCCCCTGCCGCCGCACTGTCGTCGTAGCCGCGTTCTCCGTCGTCCTCACGCCGCGCCACCGTGTCCAGAAGCTCCGCCGCCCTCCTCTCCTTCAAGCAAGCCGAGCCCCGAGCACTCGCACGCTCCCCCTCGTCTCCATCGAGCTTGTCTTCACCGAATGACGCCACAGATCCCCCTCGCCGTCTCTGCTGCACCAGCTCGTCCCCGACCGCGTCTTCTCCACCCTCGTGTTCGCTGTGAGCTGCTGCACCTCTCCATCCCTCCCATCCTTGCTCTCGCGCTTCGTAGCAACCGCATCGAGGTCGGCCGCACCCGCTGCCGCCACCACATGTAGCCGTCGTGGCCACATCCACTTGGGCTTGATTCCGGGCACATCACCGTCTTCACCGCACTTGCAGGACCCCAACGCACCACCCCACGCGCCTCGCCGTGCCCCGTAGCCTCGGGTTCGACCTCGCCCAAACTCCGGTGACCGCCAAGGTCGTCGCCGGCGTTGTTTTCCGCCACCCCGAGCTCCACCACTGCCACCACTTGACGCGGCTTGCTGCCAGCTACGCGTAGGAGGTCTCCGCCATCCATTTGGTCATCGGAGTGCAAAACCCGCAGTGCCCCGCCGCGTCTGGCCTCGCCGGCGGCTAAACACCAACGACTTTGACCCTGTTTGACCCTGGGTGACTCCGTGTGGGCCCAGGTTGACTCCCCTAAGTCCATTACAGGTGGGGCCCGTCTGCTAATTAAGTTAGGTTTAGTGCTAACTAAAAATTAGTTAGGTTAGTTACACTGACACGGGGGTCCCACTGGTCAGGTTTGACCTGGACCGGCTCCGTTGACCGCTGACGTCACCATGACGCACTACTGACGCAATAACTATTTTCTAGATTTACTTTTATATAGGAAATTCCAGAAAATACTACAAACTTCAAAAATTCATGACTTTTAATCTGTAACTCCAAATGCAAAGATTTATATATGAAATTTGATCAGAAAAATTCAATCTTTCCATCTGTAATGGTTTCAAGCATGACAGAACACTTTAACCTTGCTCTTTAGGTGAAACAAGCTTATGCACTCATATGACTTAATAACATGAGCTTCCATTTGAACCTTTGATTCAAATAGACTCAAACCAACATGTTTTACAATGCATTTGCCAGGACACATCATATTTCCATGTCATAGCATGCATCATATTGTTGCATATTGCCATGTGATGATTGTGTTCTGTGGTGTCTTTCGTGGTAGGTTCTGCTTCCGAGGATACCTTCGATTATCCGACTGAAGGGCAGTACCCTACTACTACTCCATCAGGCAAGCAACCCCATTGATCATATCGATACAATCCCATGTTCTTGCTCCTGATCTCTTTTACTGCATTAAGACAACAACGTTTCAAACTGCTGTGTGCTGTGCTAGTTGAACCCTTATTCTCTGCATGACCTGTCATTGCCACAATAACTAGATGAAACCCACTAGCATGTGTAGGAGTTGATTGAGCCATGTATGTGTTTCCTACCTTGCTATGCTTAGAGTCGTGTCAAGTCTGGTATCAATGAGAGGCCATGTAGGAGTACATGGTGCGTTGTTTCATTGAGGTCGTCCTTAAGAACTGAGATCTGTATGCGTGATTTAAGATTCATCTACTACCACACGTTGCGCCATGAAATATGACCCTGCTTGACTTACTCACCCCTCTCGTCCTCTGTCCAGGAGTTGCAAGTAGATTCTGGTGTTTGTAGTTGCTAGAGGCCGTGCGCAGCGCTGACCTTAGGGGTGGGCTGTGATGCGGTAGACTGTGATCCGCTGACCTTGGTGTCTCCGGAACCCTGCACACATTGTTTGGGGCCGTTGAGGACACCCCGGCTAGATTTCCTTGTGGATGGAACCCGAATAGGCGATAAACCTAGACTAGAGACTTGTGTGGTTAGTCAGGTCGTGGTCTACACCCACGTCGGCTTTCGCTTGAAGTCTGCCGAGCACATGTCGTGTACAAACGCTAAGTGGTGGAAACATGTGTCACGAAGTACACCCCTGCCGGGTATAAAACTATTCGAATAGCCATGTCCGCGGTAAAGGACTACTTGGTCACTTATACAGTTCATAGAGAAGTTAATGGTTAGTACTAAAAGACTCAAAATAAGTGTGAGTATCGAGGATGGCCCTCTCGTAGGATGATGAGGGAGGATCCATGGTGGAGTATTATGTTGGTGATTAGTGGACTCGTGTGCGAAAACTATTTTTATAAGTGGTGTCTCGTAGGATAGCTTAGCCAAGAGTCAAAGCTGGCTTGCTGCAATAAATACACCACCTTCTTGAGAATGAGCATGTATAGTAGGATCTGTTGTAAGACTTATTGAGTACCTTTGTACTCATGTTTGCTTAATTACTGTTTTCAGACGACAACATCGCCCCCTCCGATGGGTTTTATGTAGACCTTGATGTCGACGAGTGACTAGCCACCCAGGTGGTGATCCTGGCCATGGAGGGCCTATGTAGATAGACAGGCTTCGAGAAGCCTTCTTGCTTTCTAGTGTCTGTACTCAGACTATTTGCTTCCGCATGTGCTTGTATGCTTGTATGACTTGAGTGTCGGGTCATGTGACCCCTACCTGTATGAACATGTTATGTATGGCTCTCCGGAGCCTTTAAATAAAGCACTTGAGTTGTAGAGTTTTGTTGTGATGCCATGTTGTATGTACTCATATCGGGCATATTGTATGTATGATTGAAATGCTTGGTATGAGTGGGATCCGACAATCTAGTTTTTTATCCTTGGCAGCCTTTCTTATGGGGAAATGTATTCTAGTGTTCCTCGACCCATAGTAGTCCGCTACAGCCCGGTTCACCGGAGTCCTGCTAGCCCAGCACAATTGCTCAGGACACTTGACTGGTCGGCATGTGTTTCACTTCGTTCCTATGTCTGTCCCTTCAGGGAAATGTCACGCGGTGACATCTGGAGTCCTGCCTAGCCTGCTACAGCCCGGGTTCCCAGAGTCCTCTTAGCCCAGTGCTACAGCCCGGATTCACACGCTGCTGACCGACATGCTCGATGTTGATTCATATATGCCTGTCCCCGTAAGTTTGTGCCGCTTTGGGTTCACGACTAGCCATGTCGGCCCGGGTTCTCTGTCATATGGATGCTAGCGACACTATCATATACATGAGCCAAAAGGCGCGACCGGTCCCGGGCCATGGTAAGGCGACACCCGTGGGAATACCGTGCGTGAGGCCGCAAAGTGATATCAGGTGTTATAGGCAAGATCGGTGTGACTTGGAATCGGGGTCCTGATGCCCCTTCTCTCTTTTCTCTCATTTTTTTGGGGCCTTCTATTTTTTTGGCCTTTCCTCTCTTTTTTCCTCACATGGGACAATGCTCTAATAACGAAGATCATCACACTTCTATTTACTTTACAACTCAAGAATTACAACTCAATACTTAGAACAAAATATGACTCTATATGAATGCCTCCGGCGGTGTACCGGGATGTGCAATGAATCAAGAGTGACATGTATGAAAGAATTACGAATGGTGGTTTTTCCACAAATATGATGTCAACTACATGATCATGCAGAGCAATATGACAATGATGATACGTGTCATAATAAACGGAACGGTGGAAAGTTGCATGGCAATATATCTCAGAATGGCTTTGGAAATGCCATAATAGGTAGGTATGGTGACTGTTTTGAGGAAGCAATATGGTGGGTGTATGGTACCGATGAAAGTTGCGCGGTACTAGAGAGGCTAGCAATGGTGGAAGGGTGAGAGGGCGTATAATCCATTGACTCAACATTAGTCATAAAGAACTCACATACTTATTGCAAAAATCTATTAGTCATCGAAACAAAGGACTACGCGCATGCTCCTAGGGGGATAGATTGGTAGGAAAAGATTATCGCTCGTCCCCGGCCGCCACTCATAAGGAAGAAAATCAAAAAATATCTCATGCTCCAACTTCGTTACATGCACTACAAGAAACCTGTTAATCCATGACGGATTTCTCATGACGTTTTCAGAAACTATCATGGACGGCCAGGCAGAGCCCTGCAAGCCCTCCAAAGCCCGACTAGACTTCAACTAAAGCCCTACAAGCCCTCCAAAGCCCGCTTAGACTTCACCCATATAAAAATCTAACCCTAACCCTCATCCCCTCCCTCCTCCGCAGCCCCCTCCGGATTCCCCATCGTCCCTCCCACATTGCCGCCACCAACCATCTCCTCGCCTCCCTCCTGTCATTGCTCGCCGCTGGCCCTCCCCCTTCTCTTGTCTCACCTCGCAGCACCAGTAGCTACCAGAGCCGCCGCATCCCTGACGCCGCAGCCAATGCCCACCGGTTCCATTGACTCCACCATCGCGCAACACATAGATGAGCTGGTCTCCGATCCCTCGTCCTCCAAGTCAGTTGGATCCGCCGCTCCAGTTCCCCTGCCCTCGCCTGCGACGCCTAGCCTGTGGCTAGGGTTTCGGCTGTAGGTCGCGTCCATCTTCGGCACGTCTCCGGCGGCTTCGCTCCATTGCACACCGCGCGGACTTGTGCCCTCTACACCTTCTGGCTTGATTCTCCTAGCTCAGTGTGTTCGCCCGCGTTGCGCTGCACGGCAGCGACCCCAACCTCCTCTGCCACATCTCTGGCGCGGCTGTGCATCCTGTGGTGACCTCCTTTGCAGCATTTGGACCACTGGAGGCCCTCCCTTGCCTAGGTGAGCACCTCAAACCCCATCTTTCTCTCCCCCCGGCATCTTTTTTTTGTTAGGATGGGCTTTACCTGACTGAACGTGCTCATCTGTATAAGTAAACAGGCAATGATTCAACCTAAATATTTATAGGTTCCTGTAAGTACTTGAACATCTAATTTTCACCCAATTGTTATAGGTTCTGCCATCTAATTCTCACCCAATACATAAAGATGTCAGGAACACCCAGAGTTTGGAAAAGGCACTTGGTGCATTCATACCAAGGAAGACCTTCCCGATTTCCTAGCATGGCCCTGCAGTTTACTAATGCATTTTTAGTTATGGATCATAGATTTAAAAATTGTTGGTTCCAGAAAACAGGGGATAGTTACATTCGAGTAATTTAACAAGTACAAAAGTGTTGTTTAGAGGAATTCTGTAGCCATGGCATTGATAGTCCCAACTATTGTTTTGTGAGTCAGTAGTACAGGCTGAATAGAGTAGAATAGAGTGAAATTTGGTGAGAGATAATTGCAGCCTATGTGTAGCATAATGTATGTCTGCATGCAAACAAACTCCCCTTTAAACAGATATTCTGATTCAAAATCAGAGAAGTTTGATTCTCAATGTCTGGATAGCTAGTAAATGAACCTTTACATTTGTTTACAAGAAGTTCCCTGAACCCGTGATCTAAACTGCAGGTTCAACAACACTGTTAAATGCAATCTATACTGCAGGTCACTGTTCTGAACAAGTTCCTGTTCTGCAAGCATACAACATACTAGCGTCTTGCTGCCACGCCATATGGATTGATAAATTGATTTTTCTCTAAAGTAGGTAACAGCATATGTTGTTGCAAAGTATATGAATATCTTTTTGTTGATGTAGTTGTTTGTTTATCTCTTTTATCTAATAAGGGGAAGTGGTCTGTATGTTTTGAAGGGGAGAATATTTGAGTTGTACAATTGATTGTGTCTCTCCTATCCTTCACATCTAGACGGAGGGAACACATAACAGAAGTCTCAATATATCGATGACATAGTCTGTTAAGAACCGATTCACATACATATCATATATACAAGAGCTAGGCAATCCATTTTACAGTTTGTAAATACGATGCATTTTTTCATGTGTGAATCTAGGAGAGGTGGTACTAAAAGGTTGGACTTTGTGCAGGTAGAAGAGATGTTTAGATACAAAATTAGACACAAAAAAGGTCGCAGGTAGAAGAGATGTCTAGATATTTGAGTTACAACTAGCGTGCTCCAATTAATAGGTAGAGGTCATGGGCAGTTCGAAAGTAGAGTAGGATATGTTCAGAACTACAATTAAAAATGCAAGAAAACCATGCTTGGCTTTCTTTAGCAACAGTTCACTTCCACTTCTACCTAATTGTACCTCTTTAATGTCCATGAAGGTTTTCTGCTCTACATACAGTATGGGTCAAAAGTCAAAATGGCGAAAAGGCACTGACGCCGTTACTTGGAAACAATAATTAACTTTTGTAGTTTGTTTAACTTCTTTTGTCTCTCGAGTATACTTTGTGTGTCCATACTTCTGTTCCAAAAAGAAAATTGTAAGTAACAATGAAAGAAAGAAGAATTGATTACCTGACTTGTTCATTACTGCCTTGATGTCTTATTCAATTATTGCCTGACTTCTTAATATATTGACAAATAATCCTTTTGGTTTCCCTTCTTTTTGGGGTTTGCAAGCAGTTTAAATGATGCTGAGTTTTTTTGTGCTTATTACAGCAGAAGTGATGGATTTCGTACTATTGTATTTCTGGAAATGCGTATTCACAAAATTGCAATCTGAAGGAGCGATGGAAGTGGAGATTGCATGCTTTTTCTTTAAGATACCTAATGGATGGTATATTATTTTCGCTTTAGATTTAAGAGTGTTCGATCTGCTACATCGTGCATTTGTTCAGTCTCAAAATTTCAGTGTTATTTCTAGCATATTCTCTATTTCTCGATATTATTCACACCACGTCATTGGTGAAAGCCTACTGTAAAGAATAATTAATTAATGGTGTGCTAGTAATCTTTAAACTAAAATGTTCGGTATACAACCAGAACTATACAAAAAAAATGAGATCAGGGTATATTCCCTTGAATTATATACTTAATACATTTTCAATCGGGGCTCTTTATAGAATGCGATTGAGATAATAATCAGGAATAGAGAATATGCTAGTAATCCTGCTATTAAAGATAATAATCAGGAAGTGGCATATATACAATTTCAACACATGCTCTGTCTCAATTCTTCATCCCATCTCATACTGAAGTGAGGGCAGAGATAATTATGTACCTTGTATGCCATGAAGGCTAATCAGTAAATTGGAGAATGCATGTTTTTTTATTCCAACATATGTTATTGTTCTTCACAATTCCCAGGTGTTGTTAATCTAGATGTGAAGGTTATCGTACTAAGTGGATCATTTAATTGGCTAAAATGCGCTTGCCTTTGAATGGTTTTTATTTCACATTACGTGCAAAAAGCTAGTTTATTGACCTAATTACTTTTAATTGATGAAGAAAGTATGCCTCCAGTATTACTTTTCTTCTTTTTCTTAGCGTGTGTTGCCCACATTTTTATGCTACCTTAATATAGTAGTGTTGTGTGCATTAGATGATTGCTTGGGAAATCAACTAATTATTGCTCTTTGTATTCATTTGGGAGCTGGCTGTTATAAGTTATTATAATTCTGATGTGTTTTGGATTCTTTGCAGATTTTGCAGTTAGTCCGTGTTATTGGAGATTAAGGTTTTTCAGCAGGATTACTTGGGTCCAATTAGCTGCCTGGAAGTGGTTGTGTAGTGTTGGAGATTAAAATCACCCAGTTGTTCTTTTTCAACGGAGTCATGTTACTCAATTTTTTTAAATGCTTATAGTGCCTTCTAGATATGCTTGTGATGTTTTGATATTAATTTTGTTTTTGGAAATCAGATCAGATTGTTGGAAATTTGTATTGTCTTGTGAACAAATGCTATTTTTTGAATGAATATAATTTGTTTTCTTTGTAAATTGTGATGCATTGATAAAACAGGTTGGACTAAAAAAGGGGCTAATGGGGGTGGGCTGGAATGAAATTATTAGTCTGACTGGAACGAAATTATTAGGCCAAAACCATAACTGGGCCCATGCTCGCCTCCACGTCAGATCCATGTAGGCGCCATGTTAGGTCCACGCTGATTCCAGGTCACGTAAATCAGTGACGGTCTGTTCCGTCATATACTAGTTTGGGCTGGGCGAGCCTGGGGCAGATCCTTGACGGCCAATAACCGTCATGGAAGGTTAGATGTGAAATTATGAAGTGATATACATGATGGATTTCTAATCCGTCATGGGTGGGCATGCATGAAAGTTTTTGGCTGATTTGTGACGGACTAGGACCTTCATGTATTAACAACTTTCTTGTAGTGATGGCGGTTCACCATACGTGCATGCTACGGGACTCACAAACTTCAACACAAGTATTTCCCAAATTCACAACTACTCACTAGCATGACTCTAATATTACCATCTTTATATCTCAAAACAATCATAAGGAATCAAACTTCTCATAGTATTCAATGCACTTTATATGAAAGTTTTTATTATATCCCTATTGGATGCCTATCATATTAGGACTAAATTTATAACCAAAGAAAATTACCATGTTGTTTAAAGACTCTCAAAATAATATAACTGAAGCATGAGAGTTCATCAATTTCTAAAATAAAACCACCGCCGTGCTCTAAAACGATATAAGTGAAGCACTAGGGCAAAATTGCCTTACCTCAAAAGATATAAGTGAAGCACATGGAGTATTTCTAATAAATCATGATTCATGCCCTCTCAAAAGGTGTGTACAGCAAAAATGATTGTGGCAAACAAAAAAGCAAAGACTGATATCATACAAGACGCTCCAAGCAAAACACATATCATGTGGTGAATAAATATATAGCCTCAAGTAAAGTTACCGATAAATGAAGAGGAAAGAGGGGATGCATTCTGGGGCATCCCCAAGCTTAGGCTCTTGGTTGTCCTTGGATATTACCTTGGGGTGCCTTGGGCATCCCCAAGATGAGGCTCTTGCCACTCATTATTCCATAGTCCATCAAATCCTTACCCAAAACTTGAGAACTTCACAACACAAAACTCAACAGAAAATCTGATAAGCTCCGTTAGTATAAGAAAATAAATCACCAGTTTTGGTACTGTTGTGAATTCATTCTTTATTTATATTGGTGTAATATATACTTTATTCCAACTTTTGCATGGTTCATACCCCCGAATACTTGGGGCAAGTCCGCTTCCAGTGACCAGTGCCTTTGCAGTAAAAGCACTCAGTCTCAGGCTTAGGTCCAGACTTGGATTTCTTCTCTTGAGCATCAACTTGTTTATCGTTCTTCTTGAAGTTCCCTTTCTTCTTCCCTTTACCCTTTTTCTTGAAACTGCTGGCCTTGTTGACCATCAACACTTGATGCTCCTTCTTGATTTCTACCTTCGCAGCCTTTAGCATTGCGAAGAGCTTGGGAATTGTCTTATCCATCCCTTGCATATTATAGTTCATCACGAAGCTTTTGTAGCTTGGTAGCAGTGATTGAAGAACTCTGTCAATGACACTATCAACAGGAAGATTAACTCCAAGTTGAGTCAAGTGGTTACGGTACCTAGACATTCTGAGTATATGTTCACTGACAGAACAATTCTCCTCCATCTTACAGCTGTAGAACTTATTGGAGACTTCATATCTCTCAATCGGGCATTTTCTTGAAATATTAACTTCAACTCCTGGAACATCTCATATGCTCCATGACGTTCAAAACGTTGTTGAAGTCCCGGTTCTAAGCCGTAAAGCATGGCACACTGAACTATCGAGTAGTCATCAGCTTTGCTCTGCTAGACGTTCATAACATCTGGCGTTGCTCCTGCAGCGGGTTTGGCACCTAGCGGTGCTTCTAGGACGTAATTTTTCTGTGCAGCAATGACGATAATCCTCAAGTTACGGACCCAGTCCGTGTAATTGCTACCATCATCTTTCAACTTTGCATTCTCAAGGAACGCATTAAAATTCAACGGAACAACAGCGTGGGCCATCTATCTACAACAACATAGACAAGAAAAATACTATCAGGTACTAAGTTCATGATAAATTAAAGTTCAATTAATCATATTTAAGAACTCCCACTTAGATAGACATCCCTCTAATCATCTAAGTGATCACGTGATCCAAATCAACTAAACCATGACCGATCATCACGTGAAATGGAGTAGTTTTCAATGGTGAACATTACTACGTTGATCATATCTACTATATGATTCACGTTGGACCATTCGGTCTTAGTGTTCCGAGGCCATATCTGCATATGCTAGGCTTGTCAAGTTTAACCCGAGTATTTCTGCGTGTGCAAAACTGGCTTGCACCCGTTGTATGTGAACGTAGAGCTTAGCACACCCGATCATCACGTGGTGTCTCGGCACGATGAACTTTGGCAATGGTGCATACTCAGGGAGAACACTTGTACCTTGAAATTATTGAGAGATCATCTTATAATGCTACCGTCAATCAAGCAAAATAAGATGCATAAAGGATAAACATCACCTGCAATCAATATAAGTGATATAATATGGCCATCATCATCTTGTGCCTATGATCTCCATCTCCAAAGCACCTACATGATCACCATCATCACCGGCTTGACACCTTGATCTCCATCAAAGCATCATTGTCCTCATGCCAACTATTGCCTCCACAACTATCGCTACCGCTTAGTGATAAAGTAAAGCAATTACATGGCGATTGACTTTCATACAATAAAGCGACAACCATATGGCTCTTGCCAATTGCCGATAACTGTGTTACAAAACATGATCATCACATACAATAAAATTTAGCATCATGTCTTGACCATATCACATCACAACATGCCCTGCAAAAACAAGTTAGACGTCCTCTACTTTGTTGTTGCAAGTTTTATGTGGCTGCTACGGGCTGAGCAAGAACTGTTCTTACCTATGCATCAAAAACCACAACGAGGTATAGTGACTGCTTTTTGATCTTCAGAAAGAACCCTGTTCATTGAATCCGATTCAACTAAAGCTGGAGAAACAGACACCCACTAGCCACCTGTGTGCGAAGCACGTCGGTAGAACCAGTCTCGTGTAAGCATACGCGTAATGTCGGTCTGGGCCGCTTCAACCAACAATGCCGCTGAATCAAGAATCAACTAGTGAAGGCAAGCAATATGTATATACCCACGCCCACAACTCCTTTGTGTTCTACTCGTGCATATAACATCTACGCATAAACCTAACTCGGATGCCACTATTGGGGAACATAGTAATTTCAAAATTTTCCTAAGCACATGCAAGACCATGGTGATGCATAGCAACGAGAGGGGAGAGTATCGTCCATGTACCCTTTTAGACTGTAAGCGGAAGCGTTATGAGAACGGGGTTGATGTAGTCGAATGTCTTCATGATCTGACTGATCCAGGTACCGAATGCACGGCACCTCTGAGTTCAGCACACGTTCAGCTCGATGACGTCCCATGAACTCCAATCCAGCAGAGCTTCACGGGACAGTTCCGTCAGCACGACGGCGTTATTACGATGATGATGTTGCTACCGACGCAGGGCTTCGTCTAAGCACCGCTACGATATGATCGAGGTGGATTGTGGTGGAGGGGGGCACCGCACATGGCTAAGGGATCAATGATCAACTTGTGTGTTAAAGGGTGCCCCTTGCCCCGTATATAAAGGAGCAAGGGGGGAGGTTAGCCGGACCCTATAGGGCGCGCTAGGAGGAGTCCTCCTCCTAGTAGGCGTAGGACTCCCCTTTCCTACTCCTACTAGGAGGAGGAAAGGAAGGGGAAAAGGAGAAGGATGGAGAGGGAGGAAAGGGGGAAAGGGGGCCGGCCCCCTAGTCCAATTCGGTTTGGGCTAGGGGGGCCACCTGCCCTGCCTCCTCTCTTCCACCACTTGGCCCATGAGGCCCATTACTTCTTCTTCGTATTCCCGTAACTCCCTGGTACTCCGAAAAATACCCAAATCACTTGGAAGCTTTCCGATGTCCGAATATAGTCATCCAATATATCGATCTTTACGTCTCGACCATTTCGAGACTCCTCGTCATGTCCATGATCTCATCTGGGACTCCGAACTACCTTCGGTACATCAAATCACATAACTCATTATACCGATCATCACTGAACGTTAAGCGTGCGGACCCTACGGGTTCGAGAACTATGTAGACATGACCGAGACACGTCGCCGGTCAATAACCAATAGCTGAACCTGGATCTTCATATTGGCTCCTACATATTCTACGAAAATTTTATCGGTCAAACCACATAGCAACATACGTTGTTCCCTTTGTCATCGGTATGTTACTTGCCCGAGATTCGATCGTCGGTATCTGAATATCTAGTTCAATCTCATTACCGACAAGTCTCTTTACTCGTTTCTGTAATGCATCATTCTGCAACTCACTCATTAGTTGCATTTCTTGCAAGGCTTATAGTGATGTGCATTACCGAGAGGGCCTGGAGATACCTCTCCGACAGTCGGAGTGACAAACCCTAATCTCGATCTATGCGAACTCAACAAGTACCATCAGAGACACCTGTATAGCACCTTTATAATCACTCAGTTACGTTTTGACGTTTGGTAGCACACAAAGTGTTCCTCCGGTAATCGGGAGTTGCATAATCTCATAGTTATAGGAACATGTATAAGCCATGAAGAAAGCAATAGCAGTAAACTAAAACGATCAAGTGCTAAGCTAACAGAATGGGTCAAGTTAATCACATCATTCTCCTAATGATGTGATCCCGTTTATCAAATGACAACTCATGTCTATGGTTAGGAAACATAACCATCTTTGATTAATGAGCTAGTCAAATAGAGGCATACTAGTGACACTCTGTGTGTCTATGTATTTACACATGTATTATGTTTACGGTTAATACAATTCTAGCATGAATAATAAACATTTATCATGAAATAAGGAAATAAATAATAACTTTATTATTGCATCTAGGGCATATTTACTTCAAAAAACACATCTAAATCTAACATACTTCCTATGCATTAGCATTTTATAGGCAAACAAATTATCAAGGCAAGCATAAACTAGCATATGCAAGGAAGAAGAAAGAAGCAATAGCAATCTCAACATGAAGAGAGGTAAATTACTAACATGGAAATTTCCAAAACCATATTTTCCTCTATCATAATAGTTACATGTAGAATCATATTCAAATTCAACAATATATCTATCACATAACATATTCTCAACACGATCCACATGCATGCAAAGTTGACACTCTTCCAATATAGTGCGATTAACATTAACTAAAGTCTTGACCTCTCCAAACCCACCTTTATCAAAAAATTCATAAGATTGAATATTCTCCAAATATGTGGGATCTAAAGTCGACACTCTTCCAACTCACTTTCAATATTATTGCAAACATTATTATCGATCTCATATTCGTCATGGGGCTTAAATAAATTTTCAAGATCATAAGAAGAATCACCCCAATCATGATCATTGCAACAAGTAGTAGACATAGCAAAACTAGCATCCCCAAGCTTAGGGTTTTGCATATCATTAACATAATTGACATTAATAGAATTTATAATAACATCATTGCAATCATGCTTTTGATTTAAGGAACTATCAAGTATGGGTGCAATAGCAACAATCTCATGTTTAACATAAGGAACTATAGCAAATTCATCTCCATAAATATTGGCATCATGGCCATATGAATAGCAAGCATCAGGTTCATCAAGGGATATTTCAATCAAATCATTGGAATCATAATTATCTATAGATTCATGCATATCATTATTTTCTTCCAAAGCAATGGTCATTCTCTCAATAAATTCCTTAACATGGTCATTATGAGCATAGTTTTGATAGAAATATTTAAGTATGTTGAAATTTTCAGATTTGTAGAGAGTAATATCATAGTTTTCAATCAAAGAAGCAACTTCAAGAGCACCCTTAAAAGCAACAAATTCTTCAATTTGTTCGATATCATAGTAACTATAAACACCCGTTTCATAAGAAGATAAGATTTCATTATCATTAAACTCACATAGGTACGGAAGGTGTTTTTACGGTTCTTAGAGCAACAAGTAAAATCATAAATTTCACAAAGATTCCAAGCATAACACAACAAAGAGTTTATTTGATTCCATAAGAGTCTCCCTTTTTCAGACAAACGGTGACGCACAAAATGAGCATGCTCATCTAAAGATTTTCCCTCAACTAAACTAGTTGGGGTTTCAGCACGAGCACAAATAGATCGAAGATGATCCAAGTAGAACACTTTAAGTGGATCCATATCAATAGATTTTTAACAAGCAAATAGAAGGCACATGGAAACACGAACAAAAAGACATAAGGTAAGAAGGCAAAGAAAAGGAAAATATTTTTGAAAATCGTTTTAAAAGTAGGGGAAAGGAAAACGAGAGGCGAATGGAGAATAATGTAATGCAAGAGATGAGAGTTTATGATGGGTACTTGGTATGTCTTGACTTGGTGTAGATCTCCCCGGCAACGGCGCCAGAAATTCTTCCTGCTACTTCTTGAGCTTCCGTTGGTTTTTCACTTGAAGAGGAAAGGGTGATGCAGCAAAGTAGAGATAAGTATTTACCTCAGTTTGAGAACCAAGGTATCAATCCAGTAGGAGACAATGCACAAGTCACCGAATAACTGCACAAACAATCAAACAACTTGCACCCAACACGATAAAGGGGTTGTCAATCCCTTCACGGTTACTTGCAAAAGTGAGATCTGATAGAGATAGATAAACAATAAAATAAATATTTTTGTTATTTTTGGTTTATATATTGGAAGGTAAAAGATTGCAAAATAGTAGGCCAGAAACTTATATGATCAAAAATAGATCCGGGGCCATAGGTTTCACTAGAGGCTTCTCTCAAGATAGAAAATAATACGGTGGGTGAACAAATTACTCCCGAGCAATTGATAGAAAAGCGCAAAGTTATGATGATATCTTAGGCAATGATCATGAATATAGGCATCACGTCCGTTTCAAGTAGACCGACTCCTGCCTGCATATACTACTATTACTCCACACATCGACCTCTATCCAGCATGCATCTAGAGTATTAAGTTCATAAAGAACAGAGTAATGCATTAAATAAGATGACATGATGAAGAGGAATTAACTCAAGCAATATGATGAAAACCCCATCTTTTTATTCTCGATGGCAACAATACAATACGTGTCTTGCTGCCCCTACTGTCATTGGGAAAGGACACCGCAAGATTGAACCCAAAGCTAAGCACTTCTCTCATTGCAAGAAAAACCAATCTAGTTGGCCAAACCAAACCGATAGTTCAAAGAGAATTACAAATATATCAAATCATGCATAAAAGAATTCAGAGAAGATTCAAATAATATTCATAGATAAGCTGATCATAAATCCACAATTCATTGAATCTCAGCAAACACACCACAAAAAAGTATTACATCGAATATATCTCCAAGAACATCTAGGAGAACTTGGTATTGAGAATCAAAGAGGGAGAATAAGCCATCTAGCTACTAGCTATGGACCCGTAGGTTTGTGGTAAACTACTCACGCTTCATCGGAAGGGCAATAGAGTTGACGTAGAAGCCCTCCATGATTGAATCCCCCTGCGGCAGGATGCCGGAAAAGGTCCCAAGATGGGATCTCATGGGTACAGAAGGTTGCGGCGGCGAAAAAGTGTTTTCGTGGATGCCTTTGTTGGTTTGGGGATATATGAGAATATATAGGCGAAAGAATTAGGTCAGGAGGTGCACGAGGAGCCGACAAGGGTGGGGGGCATGCCCTACCCTGGGCGAGTCCTCCGTCCTTGTGGCCGCCTCATGGCTCCTCCAACTTCGTCTCCAAGTCTCCTGGTTGTCTTCTAGTCCAAGAAAAATCATCACGAACGTTTCATTCCGTTTGGACTCCGTTTGGTATTCCTTTTTTGCAAAACTCTAAAACAAGGAAAAAACAGGAACCGACACTGGCACTGGGATCTAGGTTAATAGATTAGTCCCAAAAATAATATAAAATAGCATAATAATGCATATAAAACATCCAAAACAGATAATATAATAGCATGGAACAATCAAAAATTACAGATACGTTGGAGACGTATCAGTGACCACCGGAGCCCAATGGGATGCGGCGGCGGCCACTCCTCCCTGCCGGTGGCACCGTGTCAGATGTGGGGATTGAGCAGCGGTGCAGGTGTCGGAGTATCCGAACCGTATCTGGAACTACTCTCTCCCCTGTGACTTATACGGTGCGGCAGCGGTTGGGCCGACCAAAGTCCATGCAGGCCCAAGCCCAAGCGACTAGGGTGGCCTCGGGATACCGCTGTGGCTGTTTATTTTTCTCTCTCTGTTTCATTAATCATTAGTACTAATTATTGTATTAGTGCAGTTTTAGACTATGTTTAGTACTGTTTAGTACCTAGTTTGACTAATACTTACATTCTTGTCCAGATCTAGATTAAATCTATAGGAATTGTGTAATTATTTGTGTGTTTATATTATGTAATGGATTGATAATATAAATAAAGTACCAGATTTCACCTGGGAAGAATGACATGTTCCATGTGTCTACCACATATCAAGTTCACTTGAACATGTTTTTGCGATCGAGATCATCTTCTCTCGCACACCAAACTTAAATGTTTTTGAATATTTCTCCTTGATTATTTTTGGAATCACGAGGTAATGAGTTGGGATCTACTGCTCACTTGCAGATTATCCCCTCTTATTGTAAGGTCTATGCTTTGTCATTCTGGACAAGTGATTACCTCCAACGTGTATTCCTTACATTTGAATTGTAGAATACACAAGGTAATGGCAATGTAGCCTATGACTGTGAGATCTAAGTGATCTTCAATGTGTTATGTTCACACAATTAAGGTTGAGAATTTTTCAAGTTCTTCACTTGAGCATCATTTTTTGTATTCTTATTACAGAACCATGATGGTTTTTAATTTACCATGTGTAAATTAATTATCTCTGGTTTCCCATCTAGGCAAAGATGAGTGCCAAAGAGTTTGAGGTGCTTGCCTCAATGGCCACTGTCGGAGTTCTGGGAACGGGTGTCCCCAGACTTGCCTGCCTGCGGCCCACGACGTGACCAAGCCAGCAGGCCGTACGGCCCATCTTCATCAACAAGGCATCCAAGACCCTCGCGAGGGTCCAAGCCTCATGAGGCGGACGACGCAAGGCCTCCTCTGGAGTAGCCTAGCCAGGCAGTCTCATGAGGACCGGAGATATCAAGGCAGGGCAAACCTCATGAGGCCCTCGTGACGTGAGGCATGACGCACGACACCAGGCGGGCGCCAGCGCGTGCAGCGTCCTTGTTTCCTCTTTGGTGCTAAGGAGGCCAGCGCAGGTGAAGAGTATCGAGGCATCAGGCAAAGGTTGCTATATTGGTGCAATGAGACCAAGACCGGGAGGACGGCAAGACGAAGGTCATCGTGGAGCCCAACACGGCGTCACCGCCATAGCTATTCGCAGGTGAAGACCACTTTTGTCAGGATACCTTGTACTAGCTGTCCCCCTTCAAATTGGCTCGCCGTTGTTGGCTCCCTTCCCGCTCTATATTTGGGAAGAGGACCAGGGCCTATTTAAGTAGATCTAGCCACCATCATAGGGGCATCTGATCTGATCTGATCTGATCTCATCTCAACTTAGCTTGATCCAACCCGATCGAGAGCCTACTCACAAGAACACATCAACCTCGGGAGGCGGTTCTTCCCTTGTACTGTTCATCATCTGCCCTAGAGGCAATCCACCACCACCACACTGGAGTAGGGTATTACACCACAACGGTGGCCCAAACCAGTATAAACCTCATGTCTTTCTGTGTTGCGAGTTCCTCGAGTTCGTCCGCGAGATCTTAGCGAGCAAGGCCGTAGATCGGTGGGAAGGAAAGACTTCGCGTGCACCCCAGTGTTTGAACCTTGAGGGTTTGCCGGAACCCCACATCCGACATTTGGCGCGCGAGGTATGGGTGCGTCGTTGTAACACCCCGGATATGATTTACCAATATGTGCTCCAAATCTTGCCGTTTCCGGCGTTAAGTTATTTTATTTTCTCAGGTTCGGGTTTTTGTCTCCATGTGTTGTTGTCACTGTCATGCATCTCATATCATGTCATCATGTGCATTTCATTTGCATACGTGTTCGTCTCATGCAACCGAGCATTTTCCCCGTTGTCCGTTTTGCATTCCGGCGCTCCATTCTCCTCCGGTGGTCTTTTATACCTTTCTCTCATGTGTGGGGATTGAACATTTCCAGATTGGACCGAGACTTGCCAAGCGGCCCTCGTTTACTACCGGTAGACCGCGATCTGGACTTCGTTTACCGAGGGACCATCTGGACTTCGTATGATGCTCCAACGGTTTACAGAGGGACCGAGAAGGCCTCGTGTGTGTTGCAGCCCAACACCCCTCAATTTTGTCCCAAAACCCACCAAAACCCTCTCCATCATCTAGAGCGTTCCACCACGATCGTGTGGCCGAAAACCGCACCTCATTTGGACTCTCCTAGCTCCTCCTATGCCTATTTAAAGACCCCCTCCGAAATTCTCGTTCTCCTCTCCCCGAAACCCTAGGTCCACCCCTCTCCGCGCGGCCGGACACATCCGCCGGCCGCCGGACACGTCCACCGCTCGCCCGGGCCAATCAGGGAGCGACACGTGGCCCCCTGAGCCCCACTTCACCACCCAGTGCCGCCGGCCCGCCCGGGCCCAAGGCGGGCCCTCTCCGGCGCCGATCCAGTCCGCCGCGCCCGAGCGCCCTGCCGCCTCCTTCGCCGACTCCGGCCACTGGGAGCCACTGCCACTATCATCCATTCGCCGGCTGCCGCCGCCTCGCTCCGGCGGGCCTCTCCTCCGCCGTCCGCCGCCACCAAGCCGCGTCGGGCCCACGCCCGACGACCGCCGTCGCCGCCCCCGTCCTTCCTCTCGCCGGATCGGGCTCCCCCATGCCGGAGTGGCATCCTTTTCCTCGCCGGAGTAGAAGACCCTTGCCCGCGACCTCGTATCTCGCCGGATGAACAGTGGATCTCGCCGGGTGAACAGTAAACCCTAGATCCGTGAGGTGATAATTTCTCTAAGTCCCCGATTTCCATATTCAAATGCCCTTGTTCATTGTGCCGTAACTTTGCATCCGTAGATCCATTTTTGGCATATAGCATATCAAAATGTTCGTCTCAGAGAGAACATCATTTCATCTCACTGCATCATTTTCATTTGAGTTCATCTTGATGCCCGAAATGCTGTTGGAAGAGTGCTATTTGAGTTATTTGTCAGATCTGTTGCTCCAATTAGCTATTAGTCATTTTTGCCATGATTATTGTGTGCATGATATGCCCCTGAGATTTACATATGTTTTGTTATATGCTCTGTCATTTTTCTAGAGGTGCCATCCATGTATTTTTGTGATGTGTGTGGTGACTAGCACAAGCTTGCCAAGTGGTGCATTCGTTAATGCTGATTTCAGGGACTTAGCAATTCCACTAAGTCCTTGATCTGTTTTTATCAATATGCCATATGTTCATGTTGTTTCCTAGTGATCCGTGCCTCTTTTGAGGATGATCAGTAAGGATGATTTGTTAATCTTGTAGTGCTCTATCCATCCATTTCTTTGTTTGCAATTATGGAGCACCCTAGCTTGAGTCAATCGAGCTCTACTTTTGCTATTTCGTGAATCTAGGCAGATTGTCTACTTGTTAGCGATTTTGCCGAGGATGTTGTAGTTGATCCGTGCATACTATGTTTTTGTTCATCTTGTTGCATTTAGATGGTCACTTGCTGTATATCGCAGACCGGTGCCATATTTGTTTTGCTCGCCATTTCCAAACCGTGTCTCCGATTCCGGCGTTCTTTATATCGTTTTCAAGCGAAATCATCTCTCCCTTCTAGTGGCACACTTGGATTCCCAAGTTGAGGCCAGGTTCATTCATATCTTGTCAAATCTTGCATATGCATCACATATCGCATCCCGCATATATAGCATACCATGTTTGCATCATGTTGTTTGAGTTTGCACGTGGTTGATTGTGTTCCGTTTGCTTGTTTGTCTTGTTTGGGTAGAGCCGGGAGACGAGTTCTCTAACGAGGAGCCCATTGAGTTTGCTTTCGAGGATCCAGTCAACTCTGACAACTTTGCAGGCAAGATGATCATACCCTCGAATCACTTCTATCTTTGCTTTGCTAGATGCTCGCTCTTTTGCTATGCCTATGCTACGATGCCTACCACTGGCTTATCATGCCTACCAAATTGCCATGTCAAACCTCTAACCCACCATGTCCTAGCAAACCGTTGATTGGCTATGTTACCGCTTTTGCTCAGCCCCTCTTATAGCGTTGCTAGTTGCAGGTGAAGATTGGAGATCGTTCCTTGTTGGAACATTATTTTATTGTTGGGATATCATTATATTATCTTGTTATATTAATGCATCCATATACTTGGTAAAGGGTGGAAGGCTCGGCCTTTTGCTTAGTGTTTTGTTCCACTCTTGCCGCCCTAGTTTCCGTCATATCGGTGTTATGTTCCCGAATTTTGCGTTCCTTACGCGGTTGGGTAATAATGGGAACCCCTTGATAGTTCGCCTTGAATAAAACTCTTCAAGCAATGCCCAACCTTGGTTTTACAATTTGCCACCTAGCCTCTTTTTCCCTTGGGTTTCCGGAGCCCAAGGGTCATCTTATTTAAACCCTCCTGGGCTAGTGCTCCTCTGAGTGTTGGTCCGACTGAGCTGCCTGCGGGGCCACCTCGGGGCAACTTGAGGTTTGGTTTTACTCATAGCTAGTCTCATCTGAGTGTGCCCTGAGAACAAGATATGTGCAGCTCCTATCGGGATTTGTCGGCACATTCGGGCGGTGTTGCTGGGTTTGTTTTAACTTGTCAAAGTGTCTTGTAGAACCGGGATACCGAGTCTGATTGGAATGTCTCGGGAGAAGGTATATCCTTCGTTGACCGTGAGACCTTGTCATGGGCTAAGTTGGGACTCCCCTGCAGGGATTGAACTTTCGAAAGCCGTGCCCGCGGTTATGGGCAGATGGGAATTTGTTAATGTCCGGTTGTAGATAACTTGAACCTTAACTTAATTAAAATGAATCAACTGTGTGAGTTACCGTGATGGTCTCTTCTCGGCGGAGTCCGGGAAGTGAACATGGTGTTGGAGTAATGCTTGCCGCAGGTTGTTCTCTAGTTATTCGTTCGCGCTTTGCCTTCTCTTATCGCTCTCTTTTGCGAACAGGTTAGCCACCATACATGCTAGTCGCTTGCTGCAGCTCCACATATTTACCTTGCCTTTCCTATATGCTTAAATAGTCTTGATCACGAGGGTGCGAGATTGCTGAGTCCCTGTGGCTCACAGATTACTTCCAAACTAGATGCAGGGCCTGATGATTCCGTTACAGATGACGCGCTTGAGCTCAAGTGGGAGTTCGACGAGGACTCACGTCGTTACTATGTGTCTTTCCCTGATGATCAGTGGTGGTGCCCAGTTGGGGCGATCGGGACCATGTCACATGTTGGGTTGATCTTTATTTTGGCACCGTAGTCGGGCCATGAGTGATTGGTTGATGTAATGCTATTTATGTACTTTGATTGACGTGGCGAGTGTAAGCCAACTATGTTACTTTTCCCTTATTATGTATTACATGGGATGTTGTGAAGATAACCTTACTTGAGACATTGCTTTCAATGCGGTTATGCCTCTAAGTCATGCTTCGACATGTAGGAGATATAGCCGCATCGAGGGCGTTACAGTCGTAGCTTCCCTTCCATCAGTTCATCGCTCCGTCGCTCCATCGTCTCCATGGCGGATGCTCGCCGTGCTCGAGCTGAGCGTCGAGCTGCCCTCACCGCCCGCGTCGCTCAGACGGCTCCCGTCGGCGGGCCACATCGCCGTTCTCCATCTCCCGAAGCCAACGCTGCCACCGGCCTGGTGGGGAACGAGCATCAGGCGTCCTTGCTGCATCCTTCGGTGCGGCAGGACGACCGCACCGCTGATGTCTACTACACAACCTTCTTCTTGTAGATGTTGTTGGGCCTCCAAGTGCAGTGGTTTGTAGGACAGTAGAAAATTTCCCTCACGTGGATGACCTAAGGTTTATCAATCCATAGGAGGCGTAGGATGAAGATGGTCTCTCTCAAGCAACCCTACAACCAAATAACAAAGAGTCTCTTGTTTCCCCAACACACCCAAAACAATGGTAAATTGTATAGGTGCACTAGTTCGGCAAAGAGTGGTGATACAAGTGGTATATGGATGGTAGATATGGGTATTTGTAATCTGAAAATATAAAAACAGCAAGGTAACTAATGATAAAAGTGAGTGTAAACGGTATTGCAATGTGTGGAAATAAGGCCTAGGGTTCATACTTTCGCTAGTGCAAGTTCCCTCAACAATAATAGCATAATTGGATCACGTAACTATCCCTGAACATGCAACAAAGAGTCACTCCAAAGTCACTAATAACGGAGAACGAACGAAGAGATTATGGTAGGGTACGAAACCACCTCAAAGTTTTCTTTCCAATCAATCTGTTGGGCTATTCCTATAAGTGTCACAAACAGCCCTAGAGTTCGTACTAGAATAACACCTTAAGACACAAATCAACGAAAACCCTAATGTTACCTAGATACTCCAATGTCACCTCAAGTATCCGTGGGTATGATTATATAATATGCATCACACAATCTCAGATTCATCTATTTAACCAACACATAGAACCTCCAAGAGTGCCCCAAAGTTCTACCGGAGAATCACAACGAAAACGTGTGCCAAACCCTATGCATAGGTTCATGGGCGGAACCCGCAAGTTGATCACCAAAACATACATCAAGTGAATCACGTGGTGTCCCATTGTCACCACAGATACGCACGGCAAGACATACATCAAGTGTTCTCAAATCTTTAAAGACTCAATCCGATAAGATAAATTCAAAGGGGAAACTCAATTCATTACAAGAGAGAAGAGGGGGATGAGAAACATAAGATCCAACTATAATAGCAAAGCTCGCGATACATCAAGATCGTATCATCTCAAGAACACGAGAGAGAGAGAGAGATCAAACACATAGCAACTGGTACATACCCTCAGCCCCGAGGGAGAACTACTCCCTCCTCGTCATGGAGAGCACTGGGATGATGAAGATGGACAACGGGGAAGGATTGCCCCCTCCGGTAGGGTGCCGGAACGGGTATAGATTGGCTTTCGGTGGCTACGGAGGCTTCTCATGGCCGAACTCCCGATCTATTGTGCTCAAGGATGTTTTTAGGGTATATGGAGATATATAGGCGGAAGAAGTACGTTTGGGGGGCACAAGGGGCTCACAAGGGTGGAGGGCGTGCCCCCCTGCCTCGTGACCTCCTCGCAGGTCCCCCGACATGCACTCCAAGTCTTCTGGGCTTCTTTCCTTCCAAAAATGAGTTCCGTGAAGTTTCAGGTCAATTGGACTCCGTTTGATTTTCCTTTTCTTTGAAACCCTAAAACAGGGTAAAAACAGAAACTGGCACTAGGCTCTGGGTTAATAGGTTAGTCCCAAAACTCATTGTTGGGAGGATGGCGGAGTAGAATCTTGTTGGGAGGATGGCGGAGTAGAATCTGTAGAGAACCTCCGTTTCAGTTGCTCGAAAGGACCACCATGATCCAATGTCTTGCCAATTTCCTTCAGATTTATTGATTTTGCATTGTGAGGTCATACCGACAAGAAAAAGGAATATCATTCGCTCTTCAGAACTCATTCATGCATGATACTGACGAACACTACTCTGATGAAAGGCAAAGTCATGATACGAGGATGGAATATGTACGAAAAAATGGACGGCCTGACATATTCACACCTATGATGTGGTAACTAAGCAGAAGGCACTTCAACAAATTAGAAACACTGCAAGACACCATATGGAAGGTGCAATCAATATCACTCTGCCAAGTTAAAACTGTCTCGTCATTGGTGGCGTTCACCAAACTAGAAGAAATACATGCTAGAAATCATATTCAAGACGCAAACCAATATCACAATGCCAACTTAAAGGTGTCCCATCATAAGTGACTGATGCAGGATACACAAGAAGAGTAGTTTCACGTAAGAACATGGTGTGATAGACAGATATAGTATGTACCAAAAATAGGAAAGCGTGTCATATTCACATGTATCATGTGTAAGCTAAGCAGATGCAGTTTACACTAATTAGGAGCAATACGATCTAGACACCATATGCAACATGCAACCAGATATCACACTGCCAAGTTAGAGCAAGCACCTTGGATGGTGGAGTAGGGGAGCGAAGACTTGGACCTTGTAATGCACTATCAGTACAAGGAGAATCGGTACAGATGAACCGTTTACGTTGCTGCAGAGGACCACCACCATCGCCTTCCTTACTCTTTTCCTTCCTCTTTCTTGATTTTGCCTTGTCAAGTCAAACCCACAAGAAAAAGGAATAAAATTTGCTCTTCAGAACTCAGTAATGCATGATACTGACAAACACTACTTTCATGTAAGGCAGCAGCATGATAGGAGGATGGAATATGTATGAAAAACAGGACGGCGTGACATATTGACATGTATGATGTATAAAGTGTAAACTAAGCACAATGTGCTTGAACTTGTTAGAATCGATGCAAGCTAGAAACCATATGAAAGATGAAACCAATATCACTCTGCCAAATTAAAAGTGTGCCCTAACAAATGTATTTGACCAAATTAGAAGCAATACATGGCAACAGACTAGAAATAATATGCAACGAATAAAGGTGACTCATCGTAAGTGATTGATGCAGGATACAGAAGAGAGGTAGTTTCATGTAAGAACAAGGTTAACACATAGATGTAGTGTGTACCAAAAATAGGAAGGCATGTCATATTCACAGGTATAGTGTGTAAACTAAGAAGATGCAATTTACCCTAATTAGAACCATTACAAGCTAGACACCGTATGCAACATGCAACCACATATCACACTACGAAGTTAGAGCAAGCACCTGTGATGGTGGTGTAGGGGAAATGCGGTCTTCAGGTATAGAGCTACGTTCAATATCTTCATTTAGGCTTGCTGTTTCTTGACAATCATGTGGAGAGGATGAAATTGCATTCTTTATAAGAGTATTGCATCTCATATTAACCCACGCGCGTGACTATCTCATCATAAGCGATAGACGCAGGATACACAAGAACAGTAGTTTGATGTAAGAACATGGTGTGATAGGCAGATGTACTATGTACAAAAAATAGGAAGGCCTGTCATATTCACATGTATAATGTGTAAGCTATGGAGATGCAATTTAACAAATTAGGAGCATTGATGAGGGATACACAAGAGAAGTAGTTTGATGTAAGAACATGGTGCATAGAAAGACGTAGTATGTACCAAAAACAGAAAGGCATGTCATATTCACAGGTATAATGTGTTACCCTAATTAGAAGCATTACAAGGTAGACACCATATGCAACATGCAACCACATATCACACTGCCAAGTAAGAGCAAGCACCTGCGATGGTGGTGTGGGGGAATTGCGGTGATCAACTAGAGAGCTACGTTGACTATCTTCATTTAGCCTTGCTGTTTCTTGAGAATCATGTGGGGAGGATGACACTGCACTCTTTAAACGAGTAGGGCATCTCACAGTAACCCACTCGGGTGACTGTCTCATCATAAGTGATTGACGAGTGATACAAAAAGAGCATTAGTTTGATGTACGAACATGGTTAATAGACATATGTAGTATGTATCAAAAACAGGAAGGCATGTCATTATCAAAGGTATAATGTGTAAAGTAAGCAGATGCAATTTAACCAAATTGGAAGCAATACAAGCTAGACACCATATGCAACATGCAACCACATTTGACTGCGCGAAGTTAAAGCAAGCACTTGGGATTGTTGTGTGTGGCAATTGAGATCATCAACTGTAGAGCTACGTTTACTGTCTCCAACTGCTGACACTGCACCCATTAGTGTGCTGAAACGTTTAGTTCTTATCTTCGAATTACACTAGAGCAACTTATGTCTTTTCTTTTTTTCATTCATCAACACTGCATCAGAGTCTGAAATACCCATGCATAAAAAAACAATAGTGTGAGTATGGGTGAAGTGTGTGCACAATTAGTAAAGTGTAAAGGTAGCAGATAGTAGGTCGGTGAGAAATAAATGACGAGAGACATATGATAGATCATTCTATGAAAATAACAGTCGACTGAAAGCAAATAGGCCAATCCATTTTTTCTGCACCGTTCGATGTACAAAGAACGGGCAGATCGCCTTCATCTACCTCCAGCCAGTCAGTGTTGACGATCTTCCTCGAAACGACAGCGACCACCGGCCCAGTTCCTCCCCTGCCTGCGCC
>NC_041390.1:545401626-545403592 GCF_002162155.2 Triticum dicoccoides
CCATTCAAGCCCCGCCGACCTCCAGATCAGGCACAAGCAGCTCCTGCGCCCCACACCCCTATGATAGACACCAATGCGTCGCTTCCCTGGGGAACATGCGGACAAGGTGCTCTGCGCGCCTAAGCGGGTGCTACTTCTTTTAATTGCGGTTCGACTGACCCTGAATTGAAATCCAGGCGGTCTACTGACCTCTAGCAAAGGTGAAATAGTAAAAGGGAGGAAACCTTGTGCATTTAGTATCACAAAGAAGATGCAGTAAGAAGCGCTCAACTAGTTTCTTTCGTGGGATGAATACGGTGTGAGCGGAGACGTAAGATTTGCACGAATAAGGGAAGAGGAGTACCTCTTTCTGCTGGCAGTGCTATGTCCTCCTTCTGTTTTTCCGACGATCTTCTTCTTGTTCGCCGGAAACCAGAAGTTGTGGAGGATGGTGCAACCTTGGATGAACCCATGGCCAAGTTGTTGAGTGTGGTGCAGTGGCCGTCTGTCGGCGGCAGGGAAGCAGATCCGAGGCGGCAAATGATGGCATAGCGGGAACAACTTCAGTGTGGTGGACGGTTGCGATAGTGGAGCCGCAGTAGTGACGCGTAGGATGGCATGGTCGGAGTGGTTCTGGTACGGCGCATGTCGGCGTCGGCGTCGTGGAGGCAGCTTTGCCTCGGCTTCAGCTGCTAAGTCCTTGAGGGCGTTGCGGTTGCGGTTGCGTTGGACGACGACATCGGGGTACTGGCTCCAGCGTGATGGAGGAGGGCGGCGGCGGATTGGCCTCTATGGGGTGGAGGACGGAGGAGGCTGGGGTTTCGCGGCTGGTGGAGAGGGCGTTTTCGCGCCCATGGAGTATGAATGGGGAAACGGAGGGAGGCGGGGAACTAAGGGGGAACAATATTTTGGTTTGAGACGCGCTTGTTTGAAATTTGGGGAAAGTTACAAACTTTGCCCCCATCTAAAATTTCGAACATATTGCGGGTTGGGGGTAGGACAGTCATGTCAGGTGTCCCAAATGTGGGCGGGATAGATTTCGGCCGAGCGCATGGGTAGGTGCCCACGGCGTATGAATGTTTCTCGGGGGCGGTTGAGACTGGCGTCTTGGTGAAGTTACAAACATATCCTGGTTTAGACCTTTGGACATCGGGCCGATAGGCTACACGGGCTAGAGTCAGGACAGTAATTTCCTACCAACAAAACATTAGTCTCGCGCGGTTTCGGGTGACCAGAGGCCTATTTGGCGCTTCATTCAATATTTGGGAGCAGAAGCATTAACGTTTTCGGTTCTCTTGAATCGAACTTTCAGGATCTGTCAAAGTTCACAAATATTTACTCTTGAAAATCCTAAAGCTACAATTATTTTGGAATGGAGGGGGTACATTTGAATATACATTGTACACGAGTATATATTAAAAAATATGCAACCTACCTCAGTTCATGCATGGTTCCAGATATAATCTCCTTGGTTGCAAAAAAAAGTTAGATATGCATATGAATATATATATAGCATGTTCAAACTCACAACAAAGATTGATGCCCCCTTTTACATCTGATTTACAAATGCCATTATCTCGGGTTCAAATAGATGAATGCACTTCCTATGAATTCGAATCTTCAAAACCCCCTTTATGTTGAATTCGACATGTATTCTATTTCGTAGCTAGCAATTTGGAATGTATCCATGCAAGTGACAAATGTATAAAGTGCTTCACACTAACAACATGGAGTGCACTAATTAATGTTTATATATGAATTGCAAAAGCATCCATTGCCTGTATTTCAAACCGCTCTCACTCTACGGATCGATAATATGAAATAAACACATGCACATGCTAGAGTACGGGTGTCTGATAGACCGATTTTAGTCCATACGTAATTTGCAAAATTCATGATCTCATCCAAAAATAATAATGCCATTTATATTTTAATTTAATGCGTAGAACCGCCTTTTATACGTAGATGCACTATGCCTCGCCCTGTT
>NC_041390.1:545404347-545405986 GCF_002162155.2 Triticum dicoccoides
TCTCTCTCTCTTTCTGACTACTATGTACCACTCTTTTCACTAATCTCAGTTGGAAAACACTATTTCTCTCACATGCATATATACACATGCACGGTCTCTACTAGCCCTCTATACGCACATATATGTGCCTACGTGTCTCCCGCACGCACATTATCTTTAGGCCTCTCTCGCACACATTGCCCCCCCCCGACACACCTCTCTCTTAGTAGTTGGCAAATATGATTTCATCGTATCATTCGGTAGGCTATCCCTGGCTGTTAGGCTGGATGGTAATACGAGGCAAAGTTTTACCCTAGTTCGGATCGGACCCTTGCAGTTGAAGAAAGAGCCTACTCCAGGTACTGTATATTAGTGATAGGGGTGTGTACAAAGTACACGTGAATACCAGGCATTGTGCGTGTGTGTATACTATCGGTGAACTAGCCCCCAAGCATGTATAACATACTAAGGGCCTAGGGTACAAATCATATATGGTCGGCTTATCACCAGTGGGGATATAGTCCTCCGTGACTCTGGTAGCGTCGTGTTCTATGCCGAGTCCTCCACATGGGTCTTCGTATAGCACGTCTCGGTCCAACCTATATGTGGCGCAGGATGGAACCGACCCATGACTCTTCTTGTTGACCCACCAAAACTAGAAATGATGTGACCACCACACCACACACGCAATCGGCCACTAAGAAAATAAGCATATACAATAGTACAACAATATCTAGCAAATGATACGTCTCCATATTTTGTTGATGACACTGACGGACTTTGCATTTGATGCGTGCTCCGTATTTTGTTGACGACACTTACAGTCATTGTATTTGAAACGAAAGCATGATATGGTCATTGGACTTCGGAATAAGCTCATCACGGTCACCACATACATTTTGTCGTGCTAACCAACATGTGGTTGGATGGTTAGAGGACAGTGGTTTCTCCAGCCCACCAAGGTTAAAGTCCCGGTGCTCGCATTTATCTTGTGTTAATTTCAGTATTTTCCGGCGATGTACGTTCAGTGGGAGGAGACGTTCACTCGACTATGAGGCACCTATGGTGACTTCGTATAATCTCAAGATCATATATGCTGGCCCACTCTCTCGAAGGTGCTCATAGGGGTAGGGTTCGCGTGTGTGCGCTTATAGCGGTGAGTGCTTGCGCGTATATATGAGCCCTTGCATTTGTACCATGTTAAACAAATACATATCATGATTATACGGTCACTGGCTCACCCGTACAACTCCGTATTTTGTTGATGACACAATCAATTGACCAGTCAAATGTTCCACGTGGCGCAACTAGTGTTGCACCATCGGGGCGCGTAACCGTGGGGCCCACCTATCAGCCTGTATATGAAAGAAAGAAATGGTAGTTTGAGTCTGTACTATGTTAATAAAATAGGAGTACATTTTAGGGTGATCATACGGTCACTGGCTCACCATACAGCTTCGTAATTTGTTGATAACACAATCAATTGACCAGTCAGACGGTCCACATTCAGCAGTGCACATTACCATAGGGCCCACCCGTCAGTGCGTATATGAAAGACATAAATGGTAATAAATTAGTGGTCGGTGGGTATTCGGAGTCGTGAGACCTCTGGTTGGCAGTCACCGGCGGTTGGGGGGCGTTCATTGGCCGGTGGGGTGGG
>NC_041390.1:545406341-545498587 GCF_002162155.2 Triticum dicoccoides
GGCGGCGGACCGGCAGTGGGGAGTGGTTACGGGGAGGGCGGGCCGGCCGCGGGCGGCGAGGGCTGGCAGTTCGGCCGGTGGTGGCTGGCGGCTCAGGGGTGGTGGAGTTTGATGATAAACTGGAGGCCCTTGATTTCGTACCGTACGTACACATACACATGCAAGCACGCAAGACACGCACGCATGTAGGCGTGCAACACTGACACATACACATGCACTCACGAACACACGCATGTACGCACCCATGCATGCAACAGTGAAACGTACCCTTTCACGCACGCAACACTCGCACGTCTGCATGCACACAGCACACGACGCAAGACACACGCTCAACCTATACGTGCATGCACCCTTTGTTAAGGACATGGATTGTTATGGGTATTAATCAATCTTATCTATGATAAGCAGAACATTGATGTTTGCAGCGGTGTTTATGAATCACAACGTATCGAACGGGCTATCAACATAGTAGGCTTATCCACATGAAAAAGATGACGTCACACTCAATGAACAATCATCGGTTTATGAAATGCCCGCTTCTGACCGCCCTGGCCCACCAAAGGTTCCTCTGCTATGCACTGCCTGCGTTGGGTCACTGACATGCAGGCCATGCACCCAAATAGCCCACACGTCAATGGAAGAATGGTGCGGTGTCCTAGGTCAGAGTCGAGGGCGCCACTTGCGGCACGCCCGGCTGAACACGCCTCCGTGCCGCATTCAAACGCCTCCATGAAACCCGCCCGTGTGGAAACCCAGAAACCCACTCTGGACACACGTCCGTTCATGACCGGGCCGGTGTTAAACGCAACGCCGGCCGAGCTCCTCCCATCCTCCATCTATTTAATCTCCTATTTAAACGAGGCTAAACGCCGGCCAAGAATCGCACACCTCCGCCGCTCCCCTATCTCCTCCACCATTTTGTACACTCTTACAATGGCTTACGAAGAGTAGTTATTCCGCATCCAAGCCGGCTGGGTAGCCCGCCGGATACGAGCTATGCAGCTCGCTGATCCACCTCCCTCCCCTCGCCCGACGGAGCCAGTTGCCGCCCCAAGCCGGCACGCGGTTCAGCAACTCGCCGCTCCAGGCCAGCTCGACGAGGAGCGGCGCACGGGCGTCGTTGCTGCCGTCCACGCCACCGCCTCGTACCACGTCTCCCGTTTTTGTGGCCAAGACTCCCATGCCGGCGGCCGCGCCATGCAAGCAGCTATAGAAACCGGGTGCGCGGAGAGCGACGAGTTAGTGGCCAGCGCCTTCGCGTCCGTCGCCATCATCGAGGAGAAGTAGAACACAGGAGGCCGCCGCTGCTTGGGTCCCATGAAGGCCACCGCGGAGGCGACGCTGGCTTACACAGCAGGTGTCTTGCCAGATCCTTTTGTTGTGAGGACCTTCGTCGACCCCTCATGAGCTCCACGGAAGAGGGGAATGTTAGGATGAACTCGAGCCGGTGCCGGCCATGGCGAAGTAGTGGCCGGTGATGAACTCGAACCAGTGCCGGTCACCATCATCTTCGGCAGCAGCCGATGATATCAGTTGGCAGTGGGGAAGCGAGTCGTCCTTTGCGCTGAAGCATATACCTCCGGGGCTCCCGGCACTCCGGTGATCGTGCTGTCGTACATGAGGAACACAAATTGATCGGCGAGCGACCATTTAGGCCAGGTATTATATACATGCGCTGTCCAAAACTAGCACCACGTAGTTCATTTGAATGTAATGAAATCTATCATGTTTGTATGAAAATCCGGTATTTTATATGATTTCCATCGTTGCTTATATGAAATATCAGTTTGTCTACGTGTTTTCCTGAATTTCGTCTGGTTGGTTGAGTTGCTGTCATAATGTGTGCGGCTACGGTTGGATGGCGTAATTTGCGGGTCGTCGGTCGGTCTGCGGGCGGCTCGGGCGGCGTTGTGGGACAAAAAAACACAGCTCGTGCGAGCTCGTCTCCAACATGCGTCCTGGAGGATGCATGACATCATGAGCACCCGAGCCATTCCTCGTTCATCGGTGGCAAAGGCACCGGTGGACAAAAGGGACGCCAATATTTTGGCTACCCCGGGCAAGATCCAAACAGCCCCTCCCAACAGATTCAAATCCCTCATTCGCCATGGAATTTTGCCATGTGTTGTTTTCATGGACTAGCAAGATGCCCGTGCATTGCACGGAACATCAAGATGCATCTTTTTACAAACTCCCGCATGCATGCAAGGGATAATTAATATCCTCCTTTGCTAGTACCACGAGGCAAACACCATTAATATTGCATCATTAGTGTTAGTGGCCTTGTATATTTGCAAATTGTAATTTTGATAGTGGTCCTTGTATATAAAAATGGAGGGAGAAAGATGAGAGATGAGGTGAGGAGGAGTGGAGCATGGTGGTGACTGGTGGTCGGACTGGGCGGAGGCATGGGGATGGACGGCGCATTATGTCTAGGTTTGTATCTCTCTCACACACACCAACGTAGGTGGGGGACGTGCATGAAGAGAAGAGGTTCACGCACGGCGCACGTACTCCCGTCTCTTTCCCAACCACACCCGCGCAGGTACACGGTGAAGCTCATTTCTGTACGAAAAAGGCATCCCACATGGTAATTTGGCACGTGTCCTGGTTGTCCACTTGGTGGGGGGAGGATCGTCTACCACGGGTGAACAAACAAATTGCGACTTGACACGTTATGTTAAATTAAAAAAAAGAGGCAAACCATGTGGGGCCTACCTTAGAGGCAAGGCTCTATACACTAGAGTACTTTTGATGTGTCCCGTCAACTCACAGAATGAGGAGAAGCTTGCTTAGTACGCCGTCTCCCCCGCCCACGGGCGCGGTGGCTCGCAGGATGAGGTGAAGCTTGCTTACGAGTAGTAGTAGTACTACTACTACTACTACTACTACTATACGCCTTTACGCCCGCTCCCTCGCCCACGCGCACGGTGGCTCTCAGCACCAGGAGAAAATTTTACTACTCCCTCCGTTTACTCCTCGTCCCTACTACATACTTTGGTCAGTACTCCCTCCATCTACTTATACAAGGCCACTATAAAAAAATACATTTTGCATCTATACAAGGCCACAAATAGTAATCGAGACAAAAGTTACTACTCCCCCTTTCCAGTTATGGTCAATTTCAAAATCTCTCCAACCAAGGTAGACAGTGAGTGGTCGAATTAATTTCGTAGTTCGCACAAGTAATTAGTATGCTCATTTTTCTCAAGAAGTTATGTTTACCGAGGCATTCATTAGAACGAATGCATGAATGACCACTAAATTTCCATGAACTTGTACATGCATTGGTTAATTTCCTCTTGACACTGCTTGCGTCGGGTGATCTAACACACCTCGAAATCCAACATGTAATGGTACTACTACTAGTATAGTAGAATTGAGACTTGTTAAACGGAAAAACGAATATTTTTAGATGAGCCCTATAAACCCTAGTGGGTACGTACTCCATAAAACAGATTTTTCCAAAACTAAGTCGCTCCCATTCATGAATTCTGTAGTATACTCCTCCGTTGACGCTCCCTTTCATGAATTATGTACTTCCTGTCGCCGACATGTGGGACATATAGCAACCGGGTCGACGTGTCAAGCACCAAATAATAGTGTAGAACAGTAGGGGGGATGCACCCCACTCGTACCGGCCCAGTAGTAGCAATGAGTAATGAGATGTCAAATCACAATGCCGCACCTTCCCAGACGGACGAAGCAACCATTATTTCACACTTCGGTTTGCCATCATCTCAAACCATGTAGTATTGCTTCTGCCTCAAGAGGGGCACACGCATCGCCTTGGTACATCATGACACGTGGGACCGCATGATAGGCCATGCTCCCCCGCCGATCGCTCGGTAAAATCACCTCATTTTTACTATACTTCCTCCATATCGGTTTACTACATGGCATGCACGTCGTTCTAGGTTGAGAATTTAACTGGCTATATATGTGATGAACAGTACTCTAGCCTTTTAAAAAATGTATACTTTTGTACAGTAGTACTATCGATGGATTGCGCCATGGAGCAAAAATTGGAATTAAAAAAAAGGTGGTACATATAGAGAGCGCTCGTCGCCCAATTATGCATATAGTACTATTAAAAAAGCTAATTGGGGTGCTAAATTATATTAAAGAAATACTTGTAGTATGTACATACTGAAGAGTTAAAGTAACGAGAAGAAACATAACATAGTTCTGCTGGGGGCTCAGCACAACACACCCCTCAAATTAAACTAAGCACACCTAAAATTAAACTATGCAACTAATCCGGTAGACACTGCATTAGAAGTTTAGAACCACCATGAGCAACGACACTGCCACCTTATTACTCGGAGTCCTCGTCCACGTTCTCGACTTCGTCCTTGTCCCTCTCCCTCTTGGCTGATACTTCTTTGCTTGAACCGCACACTTGGCTATTGCTCTTCATCCAACCCTTGTAGATATTGAAACAAAGGTAGCCATCCATTTCAGCGTAGTGGATGTGGTCTATATCTAGTACATTCCGCTGCCATGCATGACGATGAAACGTGTGATGAGGTTTCTCCAGTTTAGGTACGAAGGATGAACCATGGCTCCTGCCAGGGTCAGCATTGAAGGCTGACGAGAGGGCACCAGCCGATTCTTCTAGAGGTCGAAGGGGTTGCCTACAACGAGGCCTATCCGACCCAGGACTGCTTTGTCGTTCTTAAAGTCTACAGTAACGAATTTCACTGTTTTGTCCTTGAGGAAGTTCTTAAAATCTTGGCACTCAACGTCGGCATGGCATATGTGGTAGACCAAGCAAACGTTATGTACACAAACCTGGATCACAGCGGGCTTCTTCCTCTCTTCGTCCTTTAGATCCTTCTCTCGTCCCAGGACTGTGGTGTACTCAACATCTAGCCCAGCGACCCACTCATCATCTGAGTTTTTGAGCATGCGTCTGAAGCAAGAAAGGCATCCTTTCACCGTCGCGGAAGAACGGGTGTAGATGACGTCGAACTCATCACCAGTGATGGTTCTAACCTTGTACTCACCGCCGATCGTGGAGATTTGGGACGCCATGGATTTGGGAGGAGGGTTAGGATTAGTGGCACTACCGTAATGTGAATGGGCGGGATGACTAGGAGCGAACCGTCGTAGTATTGAAGGACGTGCGGGGCTGAGTAGGAGCGAACTGCCAGCGTGCGAATGGCAGGGTAGTGGCTTTCCATTCTCCTAGGATACATGCTTCCGAGAGCCCTTGGATCTGAGATAGAACGGTTGCATGGCGTGATTCTAGACCTATGGGTGAATATCCTATCCTGGAGGGTTATTTTGCAAATTTTCAGCAACTTAGCATGCGACTGTTTGATCTCAGATCCAAGGGCTGCCAGCAGCCCGTATCATGGTCACGCCTACCACAACCGTCGCGTCGCTCGCGCGGTTGCGCCCTTGGAGATTTAACACGGTGCGTTAGGCTATCTGATGTTGGCATGTCATACATAGTCATCACTTAGTCACTCATACTACAACAAGGTTGGCTATAAGTGTATTTTTTTACTCCTCTCTATCTCTTTCTTCGTAATGGAGGTGGTCAGGAATCGGGAGACTCACACCGGTCGTAGCGCCGCAGTTAAAATGATAATGGCAAGTCAAATCACGGGGCCCCACCTGTCCAGCAGTAACTTGCTGTCAAATCACACGGCCCTATGTTTGCAGCAGCCTACTCCCTCGTCTTCTCGGGTCTCCGTGGGACCGACTAGGCGGAACTGCCCTGCCTACCGCGCAGGAAAGGCCTGTTGGAAATATGCCCTAGAGGCAATAATAAAAGTGTTATTATTATATTTCTTTGTTCATGATAATAGTCTTTTATTCATGCTATAACTGTATTATCCGGAAATCGTAATACACGTGTGAATACATAGACCACAATATGTCCCTAGTGAGCCTCTAGTTGACTAGCTCGTTGTGATCAACAGATAGTCATGGTTTCTTGGCTATGGACATTGGATGTCATTGATAACGGGATCACATCATTAGGAGAATGATGTAATGGACAAGACCCAATCCTAAGCCTAGCACAAAGATCGTGTAGTTCATATGCTAAAGCTTTTCTAATGTCAAGTATCTTTTCCTTAGACCATGAGATTGTGCAACTCCCGGATACCGTAGGAATGCTTTGGGTGTACCAAACGTCACAACGTAACTGGGTGGCTATAAAGGTGCATTACAGGTATCTCCGAAAGTGTCTGTTGGGTTGGCACGAATCGAGACTGGGATTTGTCACTCCGTGTAAACGGAGAGGTATCTCTGGGCCCACTCGGTAGGACATCATCATAATGTGCACAATGTGACCAAGGGGTTGATCACGGGATGATGTGTTACGGAACGAGTAAAGAGACTTGCCGGTAACGAGATTGAACAAGGTATCGGTATACCGACGATCGAATCTCGGGCAAGTACAATACCGCTAGACAAAGGGGATTGTATACGGGATTGATTGAGTCCTTGACATCGTGGTTCATCCGATGAGATCATCGTGGAACGTGTGGGAGCCAACATGGGTATCCAGATCCCGCTGTTGGTTATTGATCGGAGAACGTCTCGGTCATGTCTGCATGTCTCCCGAACCCGTAGGGTCTACACACTTAAGGTTCGGTGACGCTAGGGTTATAAAGGAAGTTTGTATGTGGTTACCGAATGTTGTTCAGGGTCCTGGATGAGATCCCGGACGTCACGAGGAGTTCCGGAATGGTCCGGAGGTAAAGATTTATATATGGAAAGTTGTTGTTCGGGTTCCGGAAAAAGTTCAGGTTTTTTCGGTATTGTACCGGGAAGCTTCCAGAAGGTTTCGGAGGATTACGGAGGGGTCCGGAGGTCCGGAAATTGTTCCACCACGTCCAATAAAGCAGCATGGGCTGTAAGGGGGCGCCCTAGCCTTAATGGGCCAGGGGAACCAGCCCCCCAAGGCCCATGCGCATGGGAGGGGGGAAACCCTAAGGGGGAGGGCCTCCACTTGACTTGGGAGGCACTCCTCCCCCCCTTGGCCGCACCCCTTCCTTGGAGGAAGGGGCAAGGCTGCGCCTCCCCCCTCTCCCTTGCCCCTATATATAGTGGAGGGGAGGGAGGGCAGCCGCACCTGAAGCCCTGGCGCCTCCCTCCCTCCCGTGACACCTCCTCCTCTCCCGCAGGTGCTTGGCGAAGCCCTGCAGGATTGCCACGCTCCTCCACCACCACCACGCCGTCGTGCTGCTGTTGGATGGAGTCTTCCTCAACCTCTCCCTCTCTCCTTGCTGGATCAAGGCATGGGAGACGTCACCGGGCTATACGTGTGTTGAACGCGGAGGTGCCGTCCGTTCGGCACTAGGATCTCCGGTGATTTGGATCACGACGAGTACGACTCCTTCAACCCCGTTCTCATGAACGCTTCCGCTTAATGATCTACAAGGGTATGTAGATGCACTCTCCTTCCCCTCGTTGCTGGTTTCTCCATAGATAGATCTTGGTGATACGTAGGAAAATTTTGAATTTCTGCTACGTTCCCCAACAGTGGCATCATGAGCTAGGTCTATTGCGTAGATTCTTTGCACGAGTAGAACACAAAGTAGTTGTGGGCGTTGATTTTGTTCAATATGCTTACCATTACTAGTCCAATCTTGTTTCGACGGTATTGTGGGATGAAGCGGCCCGGACCGACCTTACACGTACTCTTACGTGAGACAGGTTCCACCGACTGACATGCACTTGGTGCATAAGGTGGCTAGCGGGTGCCAGTCTCTCCCACTTTAGTCGGAACGGATTTGATGAAAAGGGTCCTTATGAAGGGTAAATAGCAATTGGCATATCACGTTGTGGTTTTGCGTAGGTAAGAAACGTTCTTGCTAGAAACCCATAGCAGCCATGTAAAACATGCAAACAACAATTAGAGGACGTCTAACTTGTTTTTGCAGGGTATGCTTTGTGATGTGATATGGCCAAGAAGAATGTGATGAATGATATGTGATGTATGATATTGATCATGTTCTTGTAATAGGATTCACGACTTGCATGTCGATGAGTATGACAACCGGCAGGAGCCATAGGAGTTGTCTTAAATTTATTGTATGACCTGCGTGTCATTGAACAACGCCATGTAATTACTTTACTTTATTGCTAACCGGTAGCCATAGTAGTAGAAGTAATAGTTGGCGAGACAACTTCATGAAGACACGATGATGGAGATCATGATGGTGGAGATCATGGTGTCATGCCGGTGACGATGATGATCATGGAGCCCCGAAGATGGAGATCAAAAGGAGCAAAATGATATTGGCCATATCATGTCACTATTTGATTGCATGTGATGTTTATCATGTTTATGCATCTTGTTTACTTAGAACGAGGGTAGTAAATAAGATGATCCCTTACAACAATTTCAAGAAGTGTTCTCCCCTAACTGTGCACCGTTGCTACAGTTCGTCGTTTCGACGCACCACGTGATGATCGGGTGTGATAGATCCTTACATTCACATACAACGGGTGTAAGACAGATTTACACATGCAATACACTTAGTGTTAACTTGACGAGCCTAGCATGTACAGACATGGCCTCGGAACACGGAGACCGAAAGGTCGAGCATGAGTCGTATAGTAGATACGATCAACATGAAGATGTTCACCGATGATGACTAGTCCGTCTCACGTGATGATCGGACACGGCCTAGTTGACTCGGATCATGTAATCACTTAGATGACTAGAGGGATGTCTATCTGAGTGGGAGTTCATAAGATGAACTTAATTATCTGAACATAGTCAAAAGGATTTTGCAAATTATGTCGTAGCTCGCGCTTTAGTTCTACTGTTTTAGATATGTTCCTAGAGAAAATATAGTTGAAAGTTGAAAGTAGCAATTATGCGGACAGTAGAAAGCTTATGTCCTTAATGCACTGCTCAGTGTGCCGAACCCCAAACGTCGTTTGTGGATTTTGCGAACATCGTACATACACGTTTTGATAACTACGTGATAGTTCAGTTAAACGGTTTAGAGTTGAGGCACTAAAGACGTTTTCGAAACATCGCGGAACATATGAGATGTTTCAAGGGCTGAAATTGGGATTTCAGGCTCGTGCCCACGTCAAGAGGTATGAGACCTCCGATGATTTTCTTAGCCTGCAAACTAAGGGAGAAAAGCTCAATCGTTGAGCTTGTGCTCAGATTGTCTAAGTGCAACAATCACTTGAATCGAGTGGGAGTTGATCTTCCAGATGAGATAGTGATGTTTCCCCAAAGTCATTGCCACCAAGCTGCTAGAGCTTCGTGATGAACTATAACATATGAGGGATAGATATGATGATCCTTGAAATATTCGTGATGTTTGACACCGCGAAAGTAGAAATCAAGAAGGAGCATCAATTGTTGATGGTTGGTGAAACCACTAGTTTCAAGAAGGGCAAGGGAACAAAGGGATACTTCATGAAACGGCAATTCAGCTACTGCTCTAGTGAAGAAACCCAAGGTTGAACCCAAACCCGAGACTAAGTGCTTCTGTAATAAAGGGAACAGCCACTGGAGCAGCATTATCCTAGATACTTGGTAGATGAGAAGGCTGGCAAGGTCGATAGAAGTATATTGGATATACATTATGTTAATGTGTACTTTACTAGTACTCCTAGTAGCACCAGGGTATTAAGATACCGGTTTAGTTGCTAAGTGTTAGTAACTCGAAATAAAAGAGCTACGGAATAAACGGAGACTAGCTGAAGGTGAGCTGACGATATGTGTTGGAAGTGTTTCCAAGTTTGATGTGATCAAACATCGCACGCTCCCTCTACCATCAAGATTATTATTAAACCTGAATAATTGTCATTGTGTGTTTGCGTTGAGCATAGACATGATTGGATTATGTCTATCGCAATACGGTTATTCATTTAAAGAGAATAATGGTTACTCTATTTATTTGAATAATACCTTCAATGGTCTTGCACCTAAAGGAATGGTTTATTGAATCTCGATCGTAGTGATACACATTTTCATGCCAAAAGATATAAGATAGTAATGATAGTACCACTTACTTGTGGCACTGCCATGAAAGTCATATTGGTATAAAACGCATGAAGAAGCTCCATGTTGATGGATCTTTGGACTCACTCATTTTTGAAAAGTTTGAGACATGCGAACCATGTCTATTGGTGTACACGCATGAAGAAACTCCATGCGGATGGATCGTTTGGACTCACTTGATTTTGAATCACTTGAGATATGCAAATCGTACCACATAGGCAAGATGACTGAAGAGCCTCGGTTTCAGTAAGATGGAACAAGATAGCAACTTGTTGGAAGTAACACATTTTGATGTGTGCAGTCCAATGAGTGCTGAGGCATGCAGTGAATATCGTTATGTTCTTACTTCACAGATGATTCGAGTAGATGTTGAGTATATTTACTTGATAAAACACAAGTCTGAATTATTGAATGGTTCAAGTAATTTCAGAGTGAAGTAGAAGATCATTGTGACAAGAGGATAAAATGTCTATGATATGATCATAGAGATGAATATCTGAGTTACGAGTTTGGCACACAATTAAGACATTGTGGAGATTGTTTCAGAATTAATACCGCCTGGAACACCATAGTGTGATGGTGTGTCCAAACATCATAATTGCATCCTATTGGATATGGTGCGTACCATGATGTCTCTTATCGAATTACCACTATTGTTCATGGGTTAGGCATTAGAGACAACCGCACTCACTTTAATGGGGCACCACGTAATTCCGTTGAGACGACACCGTTTGGAGAAACCTAAGTTGCCGTTTCTTAGAAGTTTGGGGCTGCGACGCTTATGTGGAAAAGTTTCAGGTTGATAAGCTCGAACCCAAAGCGGACAAAATGCATCTTCATAGGACACCCAAAACAGTTGGGTATACCTCCTAATTCAGATCTGGAAGCAATAGGGATTGTTTCTTGAATCGGGTCCTTTCTCGAGGAAAAGTTCGTCTCAAAAAGTTGAGTGGGAGGATGGTGGAGACTTGATGAGGTTATTGAACCATCACTTCCACAAGTGTGTATCAGGGCACAGGAAGTTGTTCATGTGGCACCTACACCAATTGAAGTAGAAGCTTATGATAGTGATCACGAAGTTTCAGATCAAGTCACTGACGTACCTTGTAGGGTGACAAGGATACGTACTACTTCAGAGTGGTACAGTAATCCTGTCTTGAAGGTCATGTTGCTTGACAACAATGAAGCTACGAGCTATGGAGAAGTGATGGTGGGCCCAAATTCCGACAAATGGTTAGAAGCCATGAAAACCGAGATAGGATCCATGTATCAGAACAAAGCATGGACTTTGGTGGACTTGCCCAATGATCGGCAAGCCATTGAGATAAATGGATCTTTAAGAAGAAGACGGACGTGGACGGTAATATCACCATCTATAAAGCTCAACTTGTGGCGAAGAGTTTTTCACAAGTTCAAGGAGTTGACTACGATGAGATTTTCTCATCCGTGGCGATGCTTAAGTCCGTCGGATTCATGTTAGCATTAGCTGCATTTATGAAATCTGGCAGATGGATGACAAAACGAGTTTCCTTGCCAGTCTTCGTATGGAAAGGTTGTATGTGATACAATCAGAAAGTTTTTGTCAATCCTAAGGATGCTAAAAGTTATGCTAGCTCCAGCGATCCTTCCATGGACTGGAGTAAGCGTCTCGGAGTTGGAATGTGCACTTTGATAAGATGATCAAAGATTTTAGGTTTATACAAAGTTTATGAGAAACTTGTATTTCCAAAGAAGTGAGTGGGAGCACTATAGAATTTCTGATGAGTATATGTTGTTGACATGTTGATGATCGGAAATGATGTAGAATTTCTGGATAGCATACAGGGTTATTTGAAAGGTGTATTTCAATAGAAAACCTGGATTAAGCTACTTGAACATTGAGCATCGAGATCTATAAGGATAGATCAAAATGCTTAATAATACTTTCAAATGAGCACATACCTTGACATGATCTTGAAGGTGTTCAAGATGGATCAGTCAAAGAAGGAGTTCTTGCCTGAGATGTAAGGTATGAAGTTAAGAGTTAAAGCTCGACCACGGCAGAAAAGAGAGAAAGGACGAAGGTCGTCCCCTATGCTTCAGACATAGGCTCTATAGTATGCCATGCTGTGTACCGCACCGGAAGTGTGCCTTGCCATGAGTCAGTCAAAGGGTACAAGAATGATCCAGGAATGGATCATTGGACAGCGGTCAAAATTGTCCTGGAAGTAAATACGGACATGTTTCTCGATTATGGAGGTGATAGAGAGTTCGGCGTAAAGGGTTACGTTGATGCAAGCTTTAACACCTATCCGAATGACTCTGAGCAGCAAACCGGATACGTATAGTGGAGCAACCATTTGGAATAGCTCCAAGTGGAGCGTGGAAGCAGCGTTTACAATATGACCTAGAAATTTGCAAAGCACACACGGATCTGAAAGGTTCAGACCCGATGACTAAAAACCTCTCTTGCAAGCAAAACATGATCAAACCCCAGAACTCATTGGGTCTTAATCACATGATGATGTGAACTAGTTTAGTGACGCTAGTAAACTCTTTGGATGTTGGTCACATGGCGATGTGACCTGTGAGTGTTAATCACATGGTAATGTGAACTAGATTATTGACTCTAGTGCAAGTGGGAGACTGTTGGAAATATGCCCTAGAGGCAATAATAAAAGTGTTATTATTATATTTCTTTGTTCATGATAATAGTCTTTTATTCATGCTATAATTGTATTATCCGGAAATCGTAATACACGTGTGAATACATAGACCACAATATGTCCCTAGTGAGCCTCTAGTTGACTAGCTCATTGTGATCAACAGATAGTCATGGTTTCCTGGATATGGACATTGGATGTCATTGATAACGGGATCACATCATTAGGAGAATGATGTGATGGACAAGACCCAATCCTAAGCCTAGCACAAAGATCGTGTAGTTCGTATGCTAAATCTTTTCTAATGTCAAGTATCTTTTCCTTAGACCATGAGATTGTGCAACTCCCGGATACCGTAGGAATGCTTTGGGTGTACCAAATGTCACAACGTAACTGGGTGGCTATAAAGGTGCATTACAGGTATCTCCGAAAGTGTCTGTTGGGTTGGCACGAATCGAGACTGGGATTTGTCACTTCGTGTAAACGGAGAGGTATCTCTGGGCCCACTCGGTAGGACATCATCATAATGTGCACAATGTGACCAAGGGGTTGATCACGGGATGATGTGTTACGGAACGAGTAAAGAGACTTGCCGGTAACGAGATTGAACAAGGTATCGGTATACCGACGATCGAATCTCGGGCAAGTACAATACCGCTAGACAAAGGGGATTGTATACGGGATCGATTGAGTCCTTGACATCGTGGTTCATCCGATGAGATCATCGTGGAACATGTGGGAGCCAACATGGGTATCCAGATCCCGCTGTTGGTTATTGATCGGAGAACGTCTCGGTCATGTCTGCATGTCTCCCGAACCCGTAGGGTCTACACACTTAAGGTTCGGTGACGCTAGGGTTATAAAGGAAGTTTGTATGTGGTTACCGAATGTTTTTCGGGGTCCCGGATGAGATCCCGGACGTCAGGAGGAGTTCCGGAATGGTCCGGAGGTAAAGATTTATATATGGAAAGTTGTTGTTCGGGTTCTGGAAAAAGTTCGGGTTTTTTCGGTATTGTACCGGGAAGCTTCCAGAAGGTTCCGGAGGATTCTGGAGGGGTCCGGAGGTCCGGAAATTGTTCCACCACGTCCAATACAGCAGCATGGGCTGTAAGGGGGCGCCCTAGCCTTAATGGGCCAGGGGAACCAGCCCCCCAAGGCCCATGCGCATGGGAGGGGGGAAACCCTAAGGGGGAGGGCCTCCACTTGACTTGGGAGGCACTCCTCCCCCCCTTGGCCGCACCCCTTCCTTGGAGGAAGGGGCAAGGCTGCGCCTCCCCCCTCTCCCTTGCCCCTATATATAGTGGAGGGGAGGGAGGGCAGCCGCACCTGAAGCCCTAGCGCCTCCCTCCCTCCCGTGACACCTTCTCCTCTCCCACAGGTGCTTGGCGAAGCCCTGCAGGATTGCCACGCTCCTCCACCACCACCACGCCGTCGTGCTGCCGTTGGATGGAGTCTTCCTCAACCTCTCCCTCTCTCCTTGCTGGATCAAGGCATGGGAGACGTCACCGGGCTGTACGTGTGTTGAACGCGGAGGTGTCGTCCATTCGGCACTAGGATCTCCGGTGATTTGGATCACGACGAGTACGACTCCTTCAACCCCGTTCTCATGAACGCTTCCGCTTAACGATCTACAAGGGTATGTAGATGCACTCTCCTTCCCCTTGTTGCTGGTTTCTCCATAGATAGATCTTGGTGACACGTAGGAAAATTTTGAATTTCTGCTACGTTCCCCAACAAGGCCCCGCCCTCGACTTTTAAATACAACTACATCTGCTTAATAATCCAATGATATACTTTTTGTGATATAGTAACTTATATTTAGTTAGTCAAATGGATGACCTAGAACTACGTGCAGGCCCTATGAACTGAGACGCCTAAAAATAAAAATACCGAGACGGAGAGGGTAGTTTAGCACATATCTTTTTAGATCAATATAGCGGGGATTCACCAAGGAGCAAAACCAAGTGATAGGCTGTTCCTGTCGTGTTGGCATAGCAACTCAAGCAGGGTCAGTCCGCACACGAAATGGCGACACACTTAACATGACCCCTTTGGCTGACATGTGGCTCATCCACCGTCTTGTTCCACGTGCGATGCACCAAATTAGAGTTCGGAGCAGCGGTTGGAATTGGAGGCACCCCGGTCGTAGCGCCGCAGTAGTAGAAAATGAGCGATGAGGGGTCAAATCACAAAGCCCCACCTTTCCCGCATTAAGCTGGACGGACGAAGCAACCATCATTTCACTCTAGGGCGCAAGAGCATAAAGAAAAGAGAAAACAATGATGCGAGCGGCAGCTACCTAGGGCACCCTAGGGTAGGCGTCCCCACTACAGATCCTTTTTTTAAGCGCCTCCACTAAAAATCGGCTTCTCCCTCGTCCTCTTGAAGAAAACTGATGGTGAGTGCGGCGGTAGGATTTGTTGGAGTACTACGGCATGCGGGGCCACGTCGTAGTAAACGGGTTCGAGTCGACGCCTTAAATATGTTTGGGCCGCTTGGTTTTACGGGAACGAGGCAGCATTTTCGGTTCGGGGACCAGTGGAGATATAGTATGTACAAAAAATTGTGGACGTAGGTTCGACCGAAAGGCAATGATGCATGGGCCCTGCATTTTGATATACCCGGGCCGTGTGAAATTTGCTACTCTACTCAAAACTAGTAAGGTACACATGTATTGAATGCATGAGATTTCGAAACCAAATTATGAATAAATACACACTATGGCATGTAAAGCTTTGAGTCATATATGCATGATGTAGATGTTCGTTTAGTTCTTATAGTTCATCTCATTCAAAATCAATTAGTTTTATAAAAATGTTAAGATTCATGGTGTTGTGCATTGTAAATCATAAAGTAAAAAAACAAATAATGGCAATTCATTTAGAAAAAATAATCAAATATGATACAGAACATTCTAGAACAAAGGAGAAGTATTTGTACTTTGAGGTTTGTGCATTATGCTTAAGTTCAACCATGGAGTCTTCTAAATTGTACATGTGGCAGATCTGGTGGAATGTTGATGATATCCAACGGCTAGTAGAGCTCGGATTTTCCTATCTCTACACTATCGGGTTAGCTTCATCTAGCTGTCGGTGTTCTGGGAAAGGGGGTCCCCAGACTTGCCTACCTGTGGCCCGCGGCGAGGCTCAAAGGGGGGCCCAGCATGGCCCATCTTCATCAACACAGACCCAAGACCCTGACGAGGGGCCAAGCCTCACGGGGCGGACCACACGGAGCTTCCTCAGGCGCGGCCGCATCAGGCTGGCTCGTGAGGAGGCGGAGAGATCAAGGCGGGGAACCTCACGAGGTGCCCGTGATGCAAGTCATGACGACCAAGGGTGCCAGGCGGGCGCCAGCCCGCGCAGTGTCCTCCTTTCCTCTTTGGTGCAAAGGGAGCAAGCGCAGGCGAGAGCATCAAGCAAAGGCACCCGTTTCGGTGCAACGAGACCAAGACCAGCCCAACGGCAGGGAGGAAGTCATTGTGGAGCCCAGCCTAGCATCACCACCAGAGCCTTTGGCAGGTGAGGACCAACTTTAGTCAGGATAAGTGTACCAGATGTTCCCCTTCAAAATGGCCAATTGTTGGCTCCCTTCCTGCTCAATATTTGGGAAGAGGCCCAGGGCCTTTGCCTATAAATAGGGCTAGCCACCCCCAGGGGGAGAAGGGTGACTGAACTCCTCCTAGCAGTTCATTGCCCCAGCCAAGAACAGACCCTCGCGAGGCTGTTCTTCCTTGTATTACTCATCATCATCAGCCCAAGAGGCAATCCACCAAACCACACTGGAGTAGGGTATTACATCACAACGGTGGCCCAAACTAGTATAAACCATATGTCTCTTGTGTTGTTCTTTCCATAGCTTAGATCTTAGCGAGGCGGTGGGGAGTAGGTAGGTAGAAGGCGAAATCTCCACGCGCACCCCACTATTCGAACCTCAAGGGGTTGCCGAAACCCGAAATCCGACACCAGCGACCATCTTTCAAAGTTATTGGCACACTATATAGTTCTTGTGCCATAGTTGCATGTTTTGGAAAAAAGCTACTAGTGGGTTGTACTATCTATTTAGGAATAGAAGATGTATACATGGAAGTTGTAGGGAAAGAGATGACATGGAGCATCTCAATTCCTATGAGTAGGGATTGGAAAAGAGATGTCATTTGGTTCACATCATAGGAACTTTTCTATTGAATCTAGAGATGACATGTATCTCAATTCCTATGAGGAGGGATTAGAAAAGAGATGTAATTTGGTTCATATCATAGGAACTTTTCTATTGAATATATGCTAATGTTTATTTTCCTTTGAAATTAAGGGAGTATAGGAATCCATTCATATGAACCAAGTGGCTCTAAAGCTATAGAAATGATATCATGTTTATTTCCTTTGAAATCTGGAGTATATGAATATATTTCTATGAACCAATTGGCTCTAAAGGAAAAAATCCTATAAAAATCATATCATATAGAGTTCCTATGATATTCCTTGACACTAAAGGATGCTTGAAATTGTTGTGGGTAATACGATGGTCTTTCTTTGTAGACTCCTCACCCATCTTTATAGTTACCTCTCGAAGATGAATGAAATGATATATAGTACATGGTATTCTACATGTGCAATTTGGTACACGAAAACTCGGTAAAAGTTTGTGAGGTTCGAATTTTCAATAAAGCTATATGCACTGCATTTCGGAACGGAGGGAGCATACGACAGTTGCTAACACTCACGTGGAAGATTTGTGTGGAGGAGTGGTTGTTCTCTTAAATGACATGGCAAAACTGACACTGTCGGATGCCGATCTAACGGTTCTTACAGTGTTCGTCAGGAAAAGGCTTGTGGCGAACGTTTGTCGGATAATGATTTATGGAGACATGCATTGCATTGATACGTTCCGCCTCCCTCTCTCACGCACACGCACCCTCACGAGTCACGACTCTCCCGAGTCCTCTCGCAGACTCGCACGTCGCACCCACCATCTATCTGCAGGTAGACGTCACGCACATATGTGCTCTTCACACCCTACCCTCAGAACTTCTAAAAAACAAAAGACGATGCGCACATTTTATTTTAGCTCACACGTCACACACTTATACTATTACTCTTGCGGCGAACGTTCTTTGGGCATAGTATATTGTACTCTCACGAAGAGAAGCGGTGCATGCACGCACTCTCTCACACCCACTCGCGGGTACACGTAGGAGCGCATTTTTTTGAAGCTGGTACAACAAAATCACTCCACTATATATAAAAGCAGGAGCCTTAGCGCTTGCTTTACTAGGGTTCCTCTTGTTCACTCTCTCATGCTCTCCAGATCTAAGCAACACATAGGTGGCCACACTCTCTCTCAGCTCACGGCTGGTCACAAATCCGGCCGAACAACCTCGACCGGGGCAGGGGTGTAGGTGCATCATTCGCGCTATCATCGGCGGTGAGGGAGGAGACCAACGGCTGCCCGCGCGTCCCGATCGGCGGCCGTGCCATTCTCTCCGAGAGAGCGCCGACTCAGGAGGGCCTCCGACGCCGTCTTTGCCACAAGCCGACGACCCTCAGGTATATATTCCTTTGAAACCTGCCTTGCTCTACTGCCCCAGCTCCCTTCGTGTGGATCGTTTTCTACTTCCGTCCGTTGTTCCAAATCCACCTAGACTTCTACTATTATTAGAAGTAAAGCTAGTTCATACTGTCGACTCAAAGCGTTGGTTGAAATAGGGAAGAAAGTGGGAAAGCTGTAGCATGAATCTAGGACTTGGTTCTAAGAGGAAACGGGGGAATGTAGTAATATCTGTCACTGTTTAAATAACTGTATTTCGTATTTGTGCAAACAGGGATGTCTGTCTCCATATCATTTCGGGATGTTTGTCTCCTATCGTTTCTATCCACGAAATCAAAAGCACACACCTCAGTTTTAGTACAACTGCGCAAAATGAGATGGCTATCCCTCGTTGCCGTCGTCTAACCTCCCATCCTCAAGGTATCCCTACATTGGTAGTAACTAAGGTAGAATGACCAACGCAATCTAAAGGAAGCTGATTCGTATGTTTTACTTCCTGATTGCAGTGCAGGGACGAGCGAAAACAACTGCATCCTAGTCTGGAATGCACTTTCTACCAGTTCATCCATGGACCGAGGACTAGCTGGCACGGCTGCACGGCGGTTTTTTGGACAGGTGCGCGGACAAGAGGCATTGTGGTCTGCTTATTTCTGCAAATAGCGGTGCTTAAATTTAGTGGAATGCACAAGCATTTCAGCTGGTCAGTACACTTCATGGTTCAGTTCCGCATTCCAGCTAAGACCACAATTATAATTGGTTATTCTGGAATGAGAGAACCTAACCCTGAATGGTGGCAACAAGAAAAAACCAGAGTGAAATCCAGGAAATTTAAGCCTGCCGGGAGGCCCTTTGCTTAGAGAAGCCTTGCTTGGTTTTTCCTGATTTGTTAACCATCTCACAACTTTGTCTTTTGCTGTGAACTAGTATATGTTAGTTATGTTCTATGAATCATTGATATGTATAAAATTTCTTAACTTATGCTTTTCAAGTTTTTTATGAAGACGAGTTTAATGTGAGTGTTCCACATGAGCGCTGGACTAGCGTGTGAACGTTTGGAATTTATTACATTGTGGCCTCAATTAACTGCATGAACCACTGTAACAAGATACATAGTTGCTTATATGTCAGACAACAGATTGTTGATTGTTAGCTGGTCGATAGCCTAGTATTGAGGCGAGCTGATCCAATGTGCCATGTTTTGCACAACTGCTTACAAGTGGGGTAGCATCAATAGTGTTTACAAGTACTTATGTATATGTCGGCGCACGGTTCTCGAACGAGTGCTCTATTTCATCAAAACAAACACTGCTCATATGATAAATCATGACAATTTATGTCTTACCATGCCATATTCATGAAAAAACAAGTGAGGACGCATCTGTTTCGGCAACAATTACGATGGTTCTCAAATGATTCACGGGCACACAAAAGTAGCACCAGTCCCCATAGACGGATTCAAATAGAGTACTAGCCCCAGAGGGGTCGATAACAGGCAAGGTTCGGATAATTAGACACAATCGAAACTACTATTAAACACTAGCTGGGGCAACTATTTCATGCCTTGATCTAATTTGGACTGGACACAAGACGGACCTTGCCATGAACATCATCGAGGACGTCCCGCATCAGCTCAATCCTGTGAACCTTCATGAAGACAACCTTGTGGCCTTGCCACTGATAAACTTGTTTGTGGAGGAATGCCACGTCATCTTCCTGCGTAAGCTTGACTAGAACAGTATGCCTCACAAATGAAGGAGTAGCTTTGAACTTCTTGTGCTTCAGTACACCTTGGACAACACGCCTGAAAACAGTCAGGCTGGAATACAACTCTTCATTGGTATAACCACAAATGGCTTCCTGGATCCAATAGCCTAAGAACTCTGTTTTCCAAGTGTGTATACTCAGGTCGTATGCCTCATAGCAAGTGACATGTACAACCACACAATCCTTGTCTGCATCAGGGCTCTAATTGAAACAGAAACAAATTCTGAATTACTTTTCAGTATAAGAAACACAAGTTATTTAAACCACTATGTATAGCATGGCATTGAAGCTAATAAAATTTTGCATTATTAATCACCACATACTTCCTTTTCTAAAAAATCACCACATACTTAGATGAAAACCACAATCGAGATCGGCAAAGAAGGAAATCACCTTGGGCAGCTCGGCGGGGGGGGGGGGGACACACCCTCGAAGGGGAAAACTGCTCCTGTAGTGCCACGGGGGCTGTAACCTCAAACGGGGCGTTGAGCATCTCAGTAGTGGCCGTGAGCATATCTGGAGTCGGCTTGGTGGTTGCCGCCATATTCTTGGAGCTCTTTGTCTCGTGGGGATCAGCCTCTCGCGTCTGCTCCAATATCGGCAGATCTTTGCCTGGTTCTCCTTGGTCCATCATGAAACTGACGAATACTAGGAGACCACTGAAAGGAAAACACAATCACAATGACAATGAAACAAAAAAGAGAGTGAGGATCGGTTACTGCTTTGCAAAAAGTTCTTTTTTTTCTCTGAACAAAAATATACCAACATCATGGATCCACTTACCTTCCCTTCGTTTGGAGAGAAGAACAGTGGCAGATGCGAGTGTTGCCTTTCTTGAAGACGGTGAGGGAGAAGGGGATTCAGCGAAGAGTGAAATGATGGTTGCTTCGTCCGTCAAACTTAGACTGCGGGGAGGTGGGGTTTTGTGATACGACGGATCGTTACTGCCGCGCTACGACCGGGGTGACTCTTCGCCTGCATACTGCCTTCTAATTTGGTGGATGGCATTTGGGCCCGCGCGCTGCATGCCCCGTATGTCGGCGAACAAAAGTATAACAACATTCAGTATAGGGAGATGTTTCAATGACCTAGGAGGAGCCAGAAGCGGTAGAGTGTCTCGACTTTACTAGTAGTAATTGTTTTTCTGGGTAGCTGTAGAGTGTCTCCATTGTACTAGTAGTAATTGTTTCTCTGGGCCCAAGACAAAACAGCCCATCCACACTAGTAAATAGTAGAATCAATTCAAAAGCACATATATTTACTGAATTGACGGATGGGTATGTCGAAGAGCAAAAAAAGGAGTTTCAGGTGGGCAAAAGAGCTTCTGAACGTGCCAGGAATCTATTTACAACATATTGTGGTCATGATCCAATAAATTTTACGACCCAGGATGTTCATTTTATGGACTTGACCGATCCATTTGACTGTGACTGCCGAAAACAGTGCTAGAGTTAGATGTTGTTGCCCTTTTCAATCTGGTTTTTTTGTAAACCTGATGAACAATTAACGCTCATGCTTTTGTACAATTTGTAAGCTGGAGTTAGATGTTCCTGCCCTTTTCAACTCGGCTGTGACTGTCATATTTTCTTTGAAACAAGGCAAATGGCTTGCCATTCGTTTAATTTAGAGTGAAATATTGTAACAAATCCAAACCAAGGGAAATAACATCACTCTCGCCGGCTGCTTGAGCTCACTGTGCATTACAGAAGCCAAGTGATTAGCCGCCACCAGCACCCACAAACTTATTTCGAACTAGCACATCAAATGGGCTATAAATTTTCATAGGAAAGGCTGCATGACCGTGACAGATTTGGATTCTGACATTTGGGACCCATGAGGAAATAGCCTATCCAAGGTGGTGTCGACTTACTAGCCAGTCAACAAACGATTCTTCCTACCAGCTGTTGGATTGACATCCAACATCTGTCGTGTATCTTCTATCTCTTGTCTTCTTCTTCCTCCAGCCGCCCAAACCAAACCACCCCGTCGGCTCCGCCTGCTCCCGCCTCCCATGGCCAGCCGCGCCTCCACCGCCCTACCATACGTACCCTCCAACGTTGGCCAGTCCCTCCCTCTATTCCCCCACACATCCTGTTATTCTCCGGCGATGTCAGCCCCAACACGCACCCGCGCCCGAACCAGTCAACCCTCGTACTCCCCTCCGCCTGCGACTGGACCAGCGCATCTTCAACGGCTCATGTTCATTCAGTGCGAGGCCTCGCCGTCGTCCTCCGCCTTGTGGCCTTGGTTCGCTCGCCGTGCACGGTGTGCCACCCTCTTGCATTATCAACGTCATCAACAACCGAGAGGAACAAGGAGATGATTGTACGTGGAGAGGATGACAGTAGGGACCCACCTGCGTCATGCCAGTACGCAAGCAAGTGCCTCTATAGTACAAGTCCAAAAATATGGTTCCTCCTAATGGTTGGACATCTGGGGCTCACGCCATTGTCAACGTAGTCAATAAACGAGAGAATTACACTACGAGCGGCTGACACCAGACCCAGCAAGTCGCGCAGTTTTTTTTGAGGAACAAGCAGTTGTTATTTATACTAGTTTTAGCAACGGATCAGGGTAACAACGGGGCTGTGCGGGGGCTGTTGCCCGTTTAGCCAGGGTTTTATTTATGTTTACCACATCATGAGCCCAGTTGTGTTTTTTTCTTGCTGAAAATGGCTAGCCCAGTTCTAATTTTTTTAAGAAATATCCAAACAAGGCCTACTTGCTTTATCGGCCCTGCTGGGCTGCAAATCTTTCAATATGAGGAGAGTTTCATTCTGTTTGCCCAGAAATAGGCTGTACATTTTTAAAACACATCAAACCGGGAATTAGTTTCAAATTTTTTTTCATTACAAGATCTTCAATTCCATTGATTTTTATGCGTGGACAATTATTTGGATTTTATATTTATATAAATTATTTTTCAAAATAGTTTGAATGTGAATCGATATTTCTGGATTAAAAACAGTTGACCGCACCGGAATATGCAAAATTTTGTATACTTTTTAACCGTGGCCACAATATGGGGTGTAATGCTAACAAAAAGAAGATGGGCTCCAAAAAAATTCTTAAGAATTAGCAAATGGGTTGGACATTATTAGAAATAATGGCAGATGGGTTGTATGCTGTTTTCCACAGATTTGAGGCTGACTTGTGCGACTACTACAGGTTGACGCGTATGCTTTCATAAAAAAAGGTTGACGCACACGCAACGCCCTGTCAACTTAGTCAACACACGAGAGCAGTGATTGTTGGATGTACCTCCAACGGCCGTCGTGCTTCTTCAATCTCTGCTCTTCATGCTCCAGCCGCTCAACCAAGCACCGGCGAGACTGCCTGCTCCCTCCTCCCGTGGCCGGCTATGCTGCCGTGCAGGCCTCACGGCCCCACCGTACTCCCAACGCTGGCCTAGCCATCCCTCTACTCACCCACACATGTTGTTATTCTCCGGTGACGGCAGACGAACCAGTAAACCCTCGTACTCCTTCACGTGGGAAACAACTGTCGAGTATTCCCTGGCTCTGTGTCGTTCCCTTCCTAGGCCTAGCTGTCGTCCACCACCCTGGTGTTCTCGGCGCGGCCTGGTCCACATGGTCAATGAACGACATCCATCGGAAGTGGACTGTACGTGGAGAGGCTGACAGTTGGTTCCACGGCCACACGCAAGGAAATGCCTCCTTATTACGCGCAAAATAATGATTCCTCCACCTGACAGCTAGGACCCATAGGAAGGGCCTTTGTATTTCGCGAAACAAACGTTCCCCCCGCTGACAGGTCGGACCCACCAGCTATATCTTCGCACGCAAGGAAGTGCCTCCTTATTACGCCCAAAAAATGAATACCCCCTGCTAGCTGGGACCCACCATATTGTTGGGCTGACTTGTGGGCCTACTAAGTTTATGGGGCGGAGGGCTTTGTCAACTTAGTCAATACTCCAGTGACCGTATGATGTCCATCCAACGACCATAGTGCTTCTTCAACCTCTGGTCTTCTTGCTCCAGCCGCCGAAAGCAGCGCCGGTCCCTGCTCCTGCCTCCCGTGGCCGGCTGTGCTACTGCGGAGGCCTCACCGCCCCCATACTACTCCCACCACTGGCCAGGCCATCCCTCCACTCACCCGAACCAGTGAACGCTCATACTCCTCTCCGCCTGGGCATCCACTGCCGCGTCTTGCCCGGCTCCATGGTCAATGTGGTCAACGACTGACTTCCATCGGAAGAGTACTTTAAGTGGAGAGGCTGACAACTGGGTCCACGGCAGCCACAAGGAAGTGCCTCATTATTACACGGAAAATAATTATTCCTCCACCTGACAGCAGGGACACACCGGACGGGCCAATAGTATTTTGCGAAAAAACTCGTTTCCCCTTGACTGCCGGGACCCACCGGATGGGCCACCATATTTTGCGAAAAAAACGTTACCCCCGCTGTCAGCTCAGACCCATCGGAAGTGCCTCCTTATTACGCACAAAAAAAATACTCTCCCGGCTAGCTGGGACCCACCTTGGTGGGAGGCTGACTTGTGGGCCCACTAAGTTGACGGGGACGAAGGGCTTTGTCAACTTAGTCAATATGAATGATTCTAGCTCCAGTGACCGTACGATGTCCATCCAATGGCTGTAGTGCTTTTTGAACCTCTGGTCTTCTTGCTCCAGCCGCCCAAAGCAGCGCCGGTCCGCATGCTCCTGCATCCCGTGGTTGGCTGATACGTCTCCAACATATCTATAATTTTTGATTGCTCCATCCTATATTATGTACTGTTTTGGATTATATTGGGCTTTATTTTCCACTTTTATATTATTTTTGGGACTAACCTATTAACCGGAGGCCCAACCCAGAATTGTTGTTTTTTTTGCCTATTTCAGTGTTTCGAACAAACGGAATATCGAACAGAGTCCAAACGGAATAAAACCTTCGGGAACGTGATCCAGGAGACTTGGACCCTACTCCAAGGAATCAAAGAGGCTGTCACAAGGGTGGGGGGTGCCCCCCCCCCCTAGGGCGTGCCCCCTACCTCGTGGGCCCCTCGGTGCTCCACCGACGTACTCCTTCCTCCTATATATACCTAGGTACCCCAAACGATCAGAAGAGGAGCCAAAAACCTAATTCCACCGCCGGAACTTTCTGTATCCACGAGATCCCATCTTGGGGCCTGTTCCGGAGCTCCGCCGGAGAGGGCCGTCATCACGGAGGGCTTCTATATCATCATAGCCTCTCCGATAAAGTGTGATTTGTTTACTTCAGACCTTCGGGTCCATAGTTAGTAGCTAGATGGCTTCTTCTCTCTTTTTGGATCTCAATACAAAGTTCTCCCCCTCTCTTGTGGAGATCTATTCGATGTAATCTTGTTTTTGCAGTGTGTTTGTTGAGACCGATGAATTGTGGGTTTATGATCAAGTCTATCTATGAATAATATTTGAATCTTCTCTGAATTCTTTTATGTATGATTGGTTATCTTTGCAAGTCTCTTCGAATTATCCGTTTGGTTTGGCCAACTAGATTGGTAGTTCTTGCCATTGGAGAAGTGCTTAGCTTTGGGTTAGATCTTGCGGTGTCCTTTCCCAGTGACAGAAGGGACAGCAAGGCACGTATTGTATCGTTGCCATCGAGGATAACAAGATGGGGTTTATTTCATATTGCATGAATTTATCTCTCTACATCATGTCATCTTGCTTAAGGCGTTACTCTATTTTTAACTTAATACTCTAGATGCATGATGGATAGCGGTCGATGAGTGGAGTAATAGTAGTAAATGCAGAATCGTTTAGGTCTACTTGTCACAGATGTGATGCCTATATACATGAACATGCCGAGATATTCTCATAACTATGCTCAATTTTTTCAATTGCTCAACAATAATTTGTTCACCTACCATAGAATACTTATGCTCTTGAGAGAAGCCACTAGTGAAACCTATGGCCCCCGGGTCTATTCTCATCATATCAATCTCCATCGCTTTAAACTTGTTTTGCTTTTTACTTTGCCTTTACTTTTTACTTTGCATCTTTATACCAAAAATATTATATCTATCAGATCTCACTCTCGTAAGTGACCGTGAAGGGATTGACAACCCCTAATCGCGTTGGTTGCGAGTAGCTATTGTTTTGTGCAGGTATGAGGGACTTGAGCGTGGCCTCCTACTGGATTGATACCTTGGTTCTCAAAAACTGAGGGAAATACTTACACTACTTTGCTGCATCATCCCTTCCTCTTTGGGGCAAAACAACGCAAGCTCAAGAGGTATCAAGAAGGATTTCTGGCGCTGTTGCCGGGGAGTCTACGCAAAAAGTCTAACATACCAAGTACCCATCACAATCCCTATCTCTCGCATTACATTATTTGCCATTTGCCTCTCGTTTTCCTCTCCCCCACTTCACCCTTGCCATTTTATTCGCCCTCTCTTTCCCAATCACCTTCTCCTCCTCCCTCTCTATTTGCCTCTTTTGCCCGTTTGCTCTTGTTTGCTCGTGTGCTAGTTTGCTTGTTTGTCGCGATGGCTCAAGATACTACCAAATTTTCTGACTTCACCAATACCAATAATAATGATTTACTTAGCACTCCGGTTGCTCCTCTTGCTAATACTGAATCTAGTGAAATCAATGCTGCTTTGCTGAATCTTGTTATGAAAGATCAATTCGTCGGCCTTCCTAGTGAAGATGCCGCCACTCATCTGAATAGCTTCGTTGATTTATGTGATATGCAAAGGAAAAAATATGTCAATAATGATGTCGTTAAATTGAAGCTATTTCCTTCTTTGCTTAGAGATCTTGCTAAAGCTTGGTTTTCGTATTTGCCTAAAAATAGTATTGATTCTTGGAACAAGTGCAAAGATGCTTTTATCTCTAAGTATTTCCCTCCCACTAAGATCATCTCTCTTAGAAACGATATTATGAACTTTAAGCAACTTGATCATGAACATGTTGCACAAGCTTGGGAGAGAATGAAATTAATGATACGTAATTTCCCTACTCATGGTTTGAATTTGTGGATGATTATACAAAAATTTTATGCCAGATTGAATTTTCCTTCTAGAAATCTTTTAAATTCGGCCGTGGGAGGCACTTTCATGGGAATCACTTTAGGAGATGCTACTAAACTCCTAGATAATATTATGGTTAATTATTCTCAATGTCATACTGAAAGATCTTCTAATAAAAAAGTGCATGCGATAGAAGAAATCAATGTTTTGAGTGGAAAGATGGATGAACTTATGAAATTATTTGCTACTAAGAGTGTTTCTTCTGATCCTAATGATATGCCTTTGTCTACTTTGATTGAGAATAACAATGAATCTATGGATGTGAATTTTGTTGGTAGGAATAATTTTGGTAACAACGCTTATAGAGGGAATTTTATTCCTAGGCCATATCCTAGTAATCCTTCTAATAATTATGGGAATTCTTACAACAACTCTTCTGGAAATTATAATAAGATGCCCTCTGAATTTGAGAATAGTGTTAAAGAGTTTATGAATTCACAAAAGAATTTTAATGCTTTGCTTGAAGAGAAATTGCTTAAAGTTGATGATTTGGCTAGGAACGTTGATAGAATTTCTCTTGAGATTGATTCTTTAAAGCTTAGATATATTCCTCCTAAGCATGATATCAATGAGTCTCTCAAAGCCATGAGAATTTCCATTGATGAGTGCAATGAAAGAACCACTAGGATGCGTGCTTCCAAAGATGCCTTTATTAAAGCGTGTTCTTCTAGTTCCTATGAAAATAATGATGAAGATCTAAAAGTTATTGATGTGTCCCCTATTAAATCCTTGTTTTGCAATATGAATCTTCATAATGATGGGACTTAATATGATCCACCTTTACCTAGAAGGCGTTCCAATAATTCTGAATCTTTTGATCTTGATGCTAAATTTGATAAGAGTGGAATTGAAGAAATTAAAACCCTAGATATCGCTAAACCCACTATATTGGATTTAAAGGAATTTAATTATGAAAATTGCTCTTTAATTTATTGTATTTCCATGTTGCAATCCGTGCTAAATTCTCCTCACGCTTATAGTCAAAATAAAGTGTTTACTAAACATATCGTTGATGCCTTGATGCAATCTTATGAAGAAAAACTTGAATTGGAAGTTTCTATCCCTAGAAAACTCTATGATGAGTGGGAACCAACTATTAAAATTAAAATTAAAGATCATGAGTTTTATGCTTTGTGTGATTTGGGTGCTAGTGTTTCCACTATCCCCAAAACTTTGTGTGATTTGCTAGATTTCCGTAATTTTGATGATTGCTCTCTAAACTTGCATCTTGCGGATTCTACTATTAAGAAACCTATAGGAAGGATTAATGATGTTCTTATTATTGAAAATAGGAATTATGTGCCCGTAGATTTCATTGTTCTTGATATAGATTGCAATCCTTCTTGCCCTATTATTCTTGGTAGACCTTTCCTTAGAACGGTTGGTGCGATTATTGATATGAAGGAAGGGAATATTAGATTACAATTTCCACTAAAAAAAGGGCATGCAACACTTTCCTAGAAATAAAATAAAATTGCCATATGAAACTATCATGAGAGCCACTTATGGATTGCCTACCAAAGATGGCAATACCTAGATCTATCCTCGCTTTTATGCCTAGCTAGGGGCGTTAAACGATAGCGCTTGTTGGGAGGCAACCCAATTTTATTTTTATTACTTAATTTTTGCTCCTGCTTAGTAATAAATAAGTTATCTAGCCTCTGTTTTGGTTGTGTTTTTTGTGTTTAATTAGTGTTTGTGCCAAGTAGAACCGTTGGGAAGACTTGGGGAAAGTCTTGTTGAACTTGCTGTAAAAAACAGAAACTTTAGCGCTCACGAGAACTGCTGTAATTTTTATTTGAAGAGTGATATTTAGTTAATTCTTTTTTCAGATGATTAATATATAAATTCCGCACGTCCAGAAATTTATTTTAGAATTTTTGGGGTTCCAGATCTTGCCCTGGCTACAGATTTCTACAGACTGTTCTGTTTTTGACAGATTCTGTTTTTCGTGTGTTGTTTGCTTATTTTGATGAATCTATGGTTAGTAAAATAGTTTATAATCCACAGAGAAGTTGGAATACAGTAGGTTTAACACCAATATAAATAAATAATGAGTTCATTACAGTACCTTGAAGTGGTCTTTTGTTTTCTTCCGCTATCTGAGCTCACGAGTTTTCTACTTTAAGTTTTGTGTTGTGAAGTTTTCAAGTTTTGGGTGAATTCTTGTGATGGATAATGGAACAAGGAGTGGCAAGAGCCTAAGCTTGGGGATGCCCATGGCACCCCCAAGATAATCCAAGGACACCAAAAAGTCAAAGCTTGGAGATGCCCCGGAAGGCATCCCCTCTTTCGTCCACTTCTATCGGTAATTTACTTGGAGCTATATTTTTATTCACCAACATGATATGTGTTTTGCTTGGAGCGTCTTGTATTATTTTTGTCTGTGTGTTTTAGTATGCCACAATCATCCTTGCTGTACACACCTTTTGAGAGATCCATACATGAATTAGAATTTGCTAGAATACTCTATGTACTTCATTTATATCTTTTGAGCTATGTAGTTTTGCTCTATGTGCTTCACTTATATCTTTTGAGGTTTATAATTTTGCTCTATGTGCTTCACTTAGATATTTTAGAGCACGATGGTGGATTTGTTTTAAAGAAACTATTGATCTCTCATGCTTCACTTAAATTATTTTGAGAGTCTCTTAATAGCATGGTAATTTTCTTAATAATAATATGCTTGGTATTCAAGATTTGTGAAACTTTCTTTTGAGTGTGTTGAATACTAAGAAAAGGTTGGATGCTTGATAATTGTTTTGAGATATGGAGGTGATAATATTAAAGTCATGCTAGTTGAGTAGTTATGAATTTAAACAATACTTGTGTTAAAGTTTGTGATTCCCGTAGCATGCACGTATGGTGAACTGTTATGTGATGAAGTCGGAGCATGATTTATTTATTGATTGTCTTCCTTATGAGTGGCGGTCGGGGATGAGCGATGGTCTTTTCCTACCAATCTATCCACCTAGGAGCATGCGCGTAATACTTTGCTTTGGTAACTTCTAGATTTTTGCAATAAGTATATGAGTTCTAGACCAAAAATACCAAAAATATTATATCTATCAGATCTCACTCTCGTAAGTGACCGTGAAGGGATTGACAACCCCTAATTGCGTTGGTTGCGAGTAGCTATCGTTTTGTGCAGGTACAAGGGACTTGAGCGTGGCCTCCTACTGGATTGATACCTTGGTTCTCAAAAACTGAGGTAAATACTTACGCTACTTTGTTGCATCATCCCTTCCTCTTCGGGGAAAACCAACGCAAGGTCAAGAGGTAGCACCGGCTGTGCTGCCGCAGAGGCATCACCGCCCCCTACTATTCCCACCGCTGGCCAGGCCCTGCGGCGACGGCAGCCTCACACCGCAGTCGAACTAGTTAACCCTCGTACTCCTCTCCGCGCGAGCTTCCACTTTCGCGTCTTCCCTAGCTCCGTGTCGTCCCCTTCCTAGGCCTCACCGTCGTCCACCGCTGTGGTGCTCTCCGCGCGGCGTGGTCAACGTGGTCAAGGAACAACTTCCATCGGAAGAGTACTATACGTGGAGAGGCTGACAGCTGGGTCCACGGCCACAGCCAAGTTTTTTGTGATTTGCCAAGTAAGTCGCTTTGTCAGGCCTGTTGGGCTGCAAATCTTCCAAGAAGAGGAGAGCTTTCATTCGGCTGGCGAAAATGGCCCATCAGTAATGAGAAATGGGTTGTACATTTTTAAAACACATCAAACCGGCAATTAGTTTCAAATACCTTTTTTTTCATTTCAAGATTTTAAATTACATTAATTTTTATGCGTGGAGAATTTGTTGGATTTTATATTGATATACATTTATTTTTTAAATCAGTTTGAATGTGAGTCGAAATTTCGGGATTAAAAACAGTTCGGACCGCTCCGAAATATGCAAAATTTCGTATATTTTTTTAACCGTGGCCACAATATGGGTTGTAATGATAACAAAAAGAATATGGGCTCCAAAAAAACCTTAAGAATTAGCAAATGGGCTGTAAATTATTAGAAATAATGGCAGATGGGATGTATGCTGTTTTCCACATATTTGAGGCTTCCCTAAAAAACGGTTGACGCACAAGCACTGACTGTTGGATGTCCATCCAATGGCGGTCGTGCTTCTTCAATCTCTGCTCTTCCTGTTCCAGCCGCTCAAACAAGCGTTGGCGGGACTGCCTGCTCCCTCCTCCCCGTGGCCGGTTGTGCTGCCGCGCAGGCCTCACCGCCCCACCGTACTCCCATTGCTGACCTAGCCATCCCTCTACTCACCCACACCTGTTGTTATTCTCCGGCGACGGCAGATGAACCAGAAAACCCTCGTATAGTCGTACTCCCCTTCGCGTGGGAAACAACTGCCGAGTCTTCCCTGCCTCCATGTTGTCCCATTCCTAGGCCTCACCGTCGTCCACCGCCATGGTGCTCTCGGTGCAGCGTGGTCAATGTCATCAACGACTGACTTCCATCGGAAGAGTACTGTGCGTGGAGACGCTGACAGCTGGGTCCACGGCCGCGGCAAGGAAGTGCCTCCTTATTACGCGCAAAATAATTATTCCTCCACCTGACAGTGGGGACCCATCGGATGGGCCACCTGAAAGGATCGATATGGTTGACTAGAGGGGGGTGAATAGGTAACCAACAATTTTTAGCTTTTCTTTAACAATTTAAACTTTGCCTCAAAGTAGGTTGTCTAGATATGCAACTAGGTGAGCAACCTATATGATGCAACAACGATAGGAACACAAGCAAGCAAGAGATATATCACAAATAAGCTTGCACAAGTAAAGGCACGAGATAACCAATAGTGGAGCCTGTGGAGACGAGGATGTGTTACCGAAGTTCCTTCCTGAGGGGGTCCTGGATTAGGGGGTGTCCGAATAGCCGGACTATACCTTCGGCCGGACTCCTGGACTATGAAGATACAAGATTCAAGACTTCATCCCGTGTCCGGAAGGGACTTTCCTTGGCGTGGAAGGCAAGCTTGGCGATACGGATATGTAGATCTCCTACCATTGTAACCGACTCTGTGTAACCCTAGCCCTCTTCGGTGTCTATATAAACCGGAGGGTTTTAGTCCGTTGGATGAACAACAATCATACCATAGGCTAGCTTCTAGGGTTTAGCCTCCTCGATCTTGTGGTAGATCTACTCTTGTACTACCCATATCATCAATATCAATCAAGAAGGAGTAGGGTTTTACCTCCCTGGAGAGGGCCCGAACCTGGGTAAAAACATCGTGTCCCTTGTCTCCTGTTACCATCCACCTAGACACACAGTTCGGGACCCCCTACCCGAGATCTGCCGGTTTTGACATCGACATTGGTGCTTTCATTGAGAGTTCCTCTGTGTCGTCCCTTTTAGGCCCGATGGCTCCTCCGATCATCAACTGCGATGCGGTCCAAGGTGAGACCTTTCTCCCCGGACAGATCTTCGGCGGCTTTGCACTACGGGCCAATTCGCTTGGTCATCTAGAGCAGATGGAAAGCTACGCCCCTGGTCGTCAGGTCAGATTTGGAAGTTTAAACTACATAGCAGCCGAGCATGCCGCACTGTCCCGATGGGCATGATCTAGCTCTGCCACCGAACAGTGCCTTGGAGGCCGCACCTGGGTCCGCACCGACCCTTGGCTCGGAGCCGACCACACCAATCGAGGATGGGTGGTCAGACACCGCCTCGGGAGCTGCAATCTCTACGGTGACCAAGCCGAACGCCAGCCTTGTCCTCTGCGAAGCCCGTGACTCCAAGATGCCGGACTCCTCTCCGGACTCCGAGCCCTCCGCGCCCTTACCGATTGAATCCGATTGGGCGCCGATCATTGAGTTCACCACTGCAGACATCTTTCAGCACTCGCCCTTTGGCGACATTCTGAATTCACTCACGTCTCTCTCTTTGTCAGGAGAGTCCTGGCCGGACTATGACCGGCAGGATTGGGATGTGGACGACAAAGAAATTCGATGCCCACCCACCACCCACTTCGTAGCCACTGTTGATAATTTAAACGACGTGCTCGACTTCGACTCCGAAGACATCGACGGTATGGACGACGATGTAGGAGATGAACATGAACCAACACCTATAAGGCACTAGACAGCCACCTCATCTCATGATGTATACATGGTGGACACACCCAAAGGAAGCGACGATGAGGAACACAGGGATGCAACGAGGGATTGTTCACTCAAAAAGCAATCAAAGAAGTGACGTAAGCACCGCTCCAAGCCCCGCCTCGATAGAGACAGCAGCCATACAGACCTAGCCATAGAGCAGGACAAGCCAGCGGACGACGAACATGCCTTCGAGCAACCATCCGAACAGGGCAACTTGGATAAACAAACCGAACAACCCGTCCCCGGCAAAAACAACAGTCCGGATGACCTTACGCCGGATAGGCTCATGGAGCAGAAGAGCCTCCACAAAAGGCTCGTCGCCACTGCGCGTAGCCTAAAAAAGCAGAAGCGGAAGCTCAAAACTGCGGAAGATGCACTCAGAATCACATGGAGCAAAGTACGCAACACCGCAGACAAATATGGCGGTAGTCGCCGCACAAAAAGCTATTCAAAGCGAAAGCTACTGCCTGAATTTGACGAGGAGGCCTTAGATCCCCCGCAGTCAAAAAATAGGAAAGCCACACGGTCGGATAGACGACCGCATGGCCAGCATAGAGCGGCAAGCGGCGCCGCACACAAGCCGGCACGCGATCCACCAAAGGATCCGCATCAAAAAGATGGCCCAGACAGATCTATCTACGGGCCAAGAAAGCAGGCACTAGTAAGCAATACAACACAACAAATATCCGAACATCACGGCACACCCAAATACAGGGGTGCTGCACGCCCCCTATGTTTCACCGATGATGTGCTGGACCATGAATTTCTAGCGGGATTCAAGCCCGTAAACATAGAGGCGTATGACGGAACAACAGACCTTGGGGTCTGGATCGAGGATTATATCCTCCACATACACATGGCCAGAGGAGATGACCTCCACGCCATAAAATACTTACCCCTCAAGCTTAAAGGGCCAGCCCGGCATTGGCTCAAAAGTCTTCCCGAAAACACCATCAGAAGTTGGGAAGAGCTTGAGGATGCTTTCTGGGCAAATTTTCAAGGGACCTATGTCCGCCCTCCGGATGCAGACGATCTCAGTCACATAACTCAACAGCCCGGAGAGTCAACCCGGAAATTCTGGAACAGATTTCTTACTAAAAAGAATCAGATAGTTGACTATCCGGACGCCGAAGCCCTAGTAGCTTTTAAGCATAACGTTCAAGACAAATGGCTCGCCAGACAGCTCGGCCAAGAAAAGCCAAGAACAATGGCTGCATTAACAAGCCTCATGACCCGCTTTTGCGTAGGAGAGGACAGTTGGTTGGCAAGATGTAGCACCAGCGACCCAAGTACATCCGAAGTCAGGGATGGAAACGGGAAACCCCGACGTAGCAAGGACCAGCGCCGGAATAAGGGAAAAAGCCCAAAGAGCACGGCGGACAACGCCGGATTCAAAAGCTCGCGGCAGAATCAGAGAAAGCCGCCCCTCAAGGATAAAAGGGACAAGTTATCCAACTTAAACAAAATCTTGGACAAGATATGTCAAATAGATAGTACTCCCGGGAAGCCTGCGAACCATACCCATAGAGACTGTTGGGTTTTCAAGCAACCCGGCAAACTCAACACCAAACACAAGGGGCTCGACACACCAATTGAGGACGACGACGAACCCCACAAGCAGAGCACCAGGAAATAAAAGGATTTCCCACAAGAAGTCAAAACAGTAAACTTACTTCACGTGACGAACAGAATGGCGCCAACAGAGATACGCGCCATACGGCCTATCCCAAAGGAGTCTCGCCAATGGTTGTTAAAACCGATCACCTTCGACCATCAGGATTACTCTAGAAGTATCCAGAACGCATGCTGGACTGCCATGGTATTAGATCCAATAATCGGCGGACTCCACTTTACAAATGTCCTGATGGACGGCGGCAGTGGTCTAAACCTGTTATACCAGGACACAATCCGCAACATGGGGATAGACCCAACAAAAATTCGCCCTAGCAAAACCTCCTTTCAAGGGGTAACGCCAGGCCCGGATGCCCGTTGCATGGGTTCTCTCCAGCTACAAGTTATGTTTGGCTCCCCCGATAACTTCCATTGTGAACAGCTAACTTTCCACATCGCCCCATTCTCAAGTAGCTATCAAGCACTGCTGGGACGCGAAGCTTTCGCCCGCTTTAACGCAATACCGCATTATGCATCTCTTACGCTTAAGATGCCCGGTCCACGAGGCATCATCTCATTAAAGGGAAAACATTGAGTGTTCCTCCCGCGCGGAAGACAGTGCGGCTGCCTTGACAGCCCCACAATAAAACGGCTTCACCAGCCAAAGCACCTAAACAGGTCGTCAAGACCACGGACACGGCTAGACGAGTCCGGCATAAACATACAATTGATAAAAGCTTAATAGCCGTATATCCCTGTACTAGGGGCTCCGTGCATATAAAACAAGAGACAATAAAGCTCAATTTTACCCATTTCGATTTATAGTTTGTTTATTTAGTATAAATCATGTTCGGCATGATCGTTCTTCAACTAAGTTCCTCTCTTTTAGAGATGAACACCGTGCTACGCCCTTCCAGGATACGGCACAACGGAGACACAGGCGCAGACGTGCAGCAGGGACCCGTTCCAAGGATTCTTTTCAGATTAAGACCCTGCGTAAACCTTTTTTACTGTCTCTTGTTGATACACATCCCCTGGTTTCTTGGTATAACCAAGGAGGAGGCTGGCGTTTTGGCATGTGGCTAGTCAGAGTTTTGCGCATACCTGGACACTAGGGGCTTATTACCAAGGGTGTTATCCCCCCGCCCTCATAAAGACTGGATACCTTAGGGAGTGTTCGGCGTCGCGAGTTTGGCCTTATATGCATCAGCTCCGAATCATGTCTTTGGTAAAATGTTGGGTTTGCCCAGCTCCTGTGTTTTGCTACCTTACGTTCCGCTCTATCGGCTAAGGCGGCACCAGGAGAACTACTGCGATTGTGCCCCGGTTCGGCCAGGCGAGCACCTCAGTAGAGAAAGCCGAAAGCTGACTGTCATGATATAGCGTGAGACTGGTCAACCACTCGATGACTTACCGGAATCTTTAGGATTCCTCCACATTAACGAAGGGCTGCTTCCCGGCCAGGCACATACGCGCCCCGAGTTCGGGCGAGTGCAGGCACCACCAGGGGCTATATAAGTAGCCTCACTGTCAAACTCCTATGGCTAAGTGAAAGTGATAAAGCATCATAGTCCGATTTCCTAGTTCGCTGTGCTATCACCTCCTTTGTAGGACCAAGATGTTGGATCAAGTGTGAAAATGCGCCTTCTGCGAACACCCCCGCATTATGTGCGTGGGGGCTGAAGCCGATTACTGCCATCTTTCAGATTATATATACACATATGTTAAACGGCCGCACAGGAGGTATTATAATACTTGCAGGCACAGGTATAAAAAGCTTCTACAATTTATCAAAATATTGTTTTACAATAATATATGCTATTCGAATATTGTATCCTTCGAGCACTACATCTCTATTAAACGAGCGCCTTGCAGAACTTCCTGAACATAGTGCTTGGCAGGTACTCGGCTTCCATCCGAGTCTGGGGATGCAATAGCGGTGGCTTCCATTTCCGCCCAGTATGTCTTGACACGGGCAAGAGCCATCCGTGCACCCTCTATGCACGCTGACCTCTTCATCGCATTGATATGCGAAAACGCACCAAGGAACTGTTGCACCAAGTTGAAATAACTTTTCGGCTCTGGCCTCTCTAGCCACAGATGACTCATGACATACTTCATGGTGAGTCCGGACAACCTATTTAGCTCGGCCCATTCGACCAAATGATCGGCTAATGACAGTGGACGCTCCGGATTGTGGAACTGCGACCAAAAGAGCTTTTCCACTTCGCGATCTTCTTGATCTCGGAAGTGTTCGGCCACATGTGCGGCACTCGCTGCCAAATCCAGATAGGTGTCCGCCGTACTCCACATCCGGTCTAACGGAGCATGTTTAGGATCATAGAACTTCCTCCGCAGCATAAAGGGCTTTCCAGCCGCGATCTCTCCGGCCTGACGCGGCTCCTCCTTCATAGCTCTCATCGCAGAGCGAGAATCCTTGGCATCGGCAACGGCCTTCTCCAGGTCCGTCTGTTCCGCCTGATCTTCTTTTTCAAGAAGCTTGCAACGGTCAGCGGCGCTCTTCAGCTTCATAGCCAACTCGGCCATTTCCTTCTTGCTTCGGCAGTGAGCAGCCTGTTCGGCTTTCAGCTCCTCAATTGCCTTTCCGGCAGCCGCATCACTTTTCCTGGCTTTCTCCTTGGCTCGGGCAAGTTCCGCCCAAAGATTCTCCATGGCAGCAGCACCATCTGCATCAAGTGCACACATTATAAGATACTGGCATAAAGCTCCTCTTACCAGGTGCCACCGGAGAAATTACATACCTTGTGCCTCGTCAAGCCGCTTGTTGACAAGCGTGATGTCGGCATCTGCCACATCAAGTTGCCGCTTTAGCTCAGCAAATTCATCCGTCCGGCTGGCCACTCGACACTTGACCACCTACGTATGAAGGCGACATATTAGACCTGGGATTATGATCCTCTGCACGCCATCACTTTTGACAACGCACAGAGTCTCAGGGGCTACTATCTACACATGGAGCATCTTATTTATGCGCAACTGTCCAAAAAGGGTACATTATTTCGCGTACCTCAAAACCTGTCAGTAAACTCCTGACGGCCTCGTGCAATCCGCTCTCTGCGAATGAAATCCTCTCAATCACCATACCCATCAATGCACGGTGCTCCTCTGAGATAGATGCTCGCCCTAGCAGATCCTTCAGCTCCTCCGACCGCGCACCAGACGGTGCCAGACTCGTCCGATGGCCCTTTTCGAAGGCCAGACGCGGAGGGCTTTGGGGGGCCATATGACTACCTTCCGGTCCTACCAGATTCGGAGAAACCCTCCGCGACGATACCTCAAGGTCGCCCGCCTTGCAAGGCGGTACAGCAGGGGGAGGCGTTCCGCTCTCCATCATCTCCGGAAGAAGATCCCCCAAAGAGGAGCTCTGCTGAGAAGGGCTAAGGTCCGAGCTACAAGGTAAATTTTTTATTACTCTTCTCAGATATAACGCAAGGATTTCTCTCATTTCTTAAAAATAAAAACTCCTCTCTACTTACGGCTCGGTGGAGGGCTGATCCCCTTGAGGGTATAATTCGGCCGAAGTATCCCCCGGCGCAGGACCCTCTGACGAAGATTTCTTCCCCCGCTTTGAGGCCATGGTCTCCGGGTCGTCAGAGGCGGTCCTCTTCTTCCCTTGAGGAGAGGAATTTTCGATTCCTCCCTTCCAGACAACCTTCTTCGAGGAGGCTGTAGCTTCCTTGTCCCCTCCCTCGCTTTCCTCCGAAGGCACAACCTCCAACATCCTGACTAGCACGGGATCCAGCGTGGTCTCGGGGAGGGGGGCCGGTGTAACGCCCTCGATGCGGCTATATCTCCCAATCCGGCGAACGACGAACTCCGGCAAGCTCCCCGACGAACCTCGACTTCCGCACCGATCCGGATCTGGATCTGGGATATTTTCTCTCGGTTGACTTTCTCCTGAAACCCTAGATAAATTGCATTTTTCATCATGCTATATCTCCGCATCCGTAGCTCCGTTTTGCGCATGTAGCATATCAAAATGTTCGTCTCAGAGAGCACATCATTTCATCTCATTGCATCATTTTAATTTGAGCTCATCTTGATGCCCGGAATGCTGTTGGAAGAGAGCTATTTGAGTTAATTGTCAGATCTGCTGCACCAAATAGCTATTTGTCATTTTTGCCATGATTAATGTGTGTATGATATGCTCCTGAGCTCTACATGAGTTTTGTTATATGCTTTGCCATCTCTCTAGAGGTGCTATACATGTATTTTTGTGACATGTGTGGTGACTAGCACAAGCTTCCAAAGTAGTGCATTCGTTAATGCTGATTTCAGGGACTTAGAATTTCACTAAGTCCTTGATCTATTTTTATCAATATGTCATATGTTCATGTTGTTTCCTAGTGATTCGTGCCTCTTTTGAGGATGATCAGTAAGGATGATTTGTTAATATTGTGCTGCTCTATCCATCCATGTCATTGTTTGCATTTATGGAGCACCTTAGCTTGAGTCAATCGAGCTCTACTTTTGCTATTTCGTGAATCCTGGCAGATTGTCTACTTGTTAGCGATTTTGCCAAGGATGTTGTTGTTGATCCGTGCATGATATGTTGTTGTTCTTGATATGTCTAGCTTATATAATGTGTATTCTTGATGGGTGTATTCTTAGTTTGTCATGCCTTGCTCTGTAGTGAGTGCATCGAGCTCGTAAACATGCCTACTCGTTAACAGATTTGCATGTTCCAGTTTTTCTCTAAGTCTATAACATGATTAAGTTTTTGCCATGTTCACATGCTTGCAATTGTATTTTCTGATCCCTTTTGGCTCAAGGTCACTAAGGGACTTTTGTTAAGCTCCTTGAGTAGCTCCATGTCAGGCCTTGCTTTGCCATGTTAAGTTCCTGTAGCATATAGTTTTCATGCTCCAAAGTGTGCTACCTGATCTGAAATTCCAGGCTTGTGTTAATTTCACTAAGTCTGAAACCTGTTTACCTATTGCACTTTTGCCATGCTTGTTTGAACCTCTTAATGGATGAACTGGCCGTAGCTTAGTGTTCATCTTTTGTCGAGCACCATGAGTGGATCCCTGCCATGTATTTTTTTGCCATGTTTGAGTGTTGTAGCATAATTATCTCGATGCATTTAGATGGCTACTTGCTGTTTATCGCAGGCCGGTGCCATATTTGTTTTGCTTGCCATTTCTAAACCGTGCCTCCGATTCCGGTGTTCTTTATATCGATTTCAACCAAAATCACCTCACCTTTCCAGTGGCACACTTCGATTTCCATGTTGAGGCCACGTTCAATCATTCCTTGTCAAATCTTGCATATGCATCACATATCGCATCCCGCATAGCATACCATGTCTGCATCATGTTGTTTGAGCATTGCACGTGGTTGATTGTGTTCCTTTTGCTTCTTTGTCTTGTTTGGGTAGAGCCGGGAGACGAGTTCGCTAACGAGGAGCCCGTTGAGTTTGCTTTCGAGGATCCATTCAACTCTGACAAATTTAAAGGCAAGATGATCATACCCTCGAAATCACTTCTACCTTTGCTTTGCTAGATGCTCGCTCTTTTGCTATGCCTATGCTACGATGCCTACCACTTGCCTATCATGCCTCCCAAATGGCCATGTCAAACCTCTAACCCACCATGTCCTAGCAAACCGTTGATTGGCTATGTTACCGCTTTGCTCAGCCCCTCTTATAGCGTTGCTAGTTGCAGGTGAAGATTGGAGATCGTTCCTTGTTGGAACATTATTTTCTTGTTGGGATATCACTATATTATCTTGTGATCTTAATGCATCTATATACTTGGTAAAGGGTGGAAGGCTCAGCCTTTTTGCCTAGTGTTTTGTTCCACTCTTGCCGCCCTAGTTTCCGTCATATCGGTGTTATGTTCCCGGATTTGGCGTTCCTTATGCGGTTGGGTAATAATGGGAACCCCTTGACAAATCGCCTTGAATAAAACTCTTCCAGCAATGCCCAACCTTGGTTTTACCATTTGCCACCTAGCCTCTTTTTCCCTTGGGTTTCCGGAGCCGGAGGGTCATGTTATTTAAACCCCCCCCCCCCTGGGCCAGTGATCCTCTGAGTGTTGGTCCACCTCGTCAGCCACCGGTGGCCACCAGGGGCAACCCTGGGCTGGCCTACTGGAAGTTTGGACAATCTGAGTGTGCCTTGAGAACGAGATATGTGCAGCTCCTATCGGGATTTGTCGGCACATTCGGGCGGTGTTGCTCGATTTGTTTTAACTTGTTGAAGTTGTCTTGTAGAACCGGGATGTCGAGTCTGATCGAAATGTCTCGACAGAAGGTATATCCTTCGTTGACCGTGAGAGCTTGTCATGGGCTAAGTTGGGACTCCCCTGCAGGGATTTGAACTTTCGAAAGCCGTGCCCGCGGTTATGGGCAGATGGGAATTTGTTAATGTCTGGTTGTAGATAACTTGAACCTTAACTTAATTAAAATGAATCAACTGTGTGTGTTACCGTGATGGTCTCTTCTCGGCGGAGTCCGGGAAGTGAACACGGTGTTGGAGTAATGTTTGCCGTAGGTTGTTCTATAGTTATTCATTCATGATTTTACCTTCTCTTCTCGCTCTCATTTACGAACAGGTTAGCCACCATATATGCTAGTCCCTTGCTGCAACTCCACATAGTACCTTGCCATACCTATAAGCTTAAATAGTCTTGATCGCGAGGGTGCGAGATTGCTGAGTCCCCGTGGCTCACAGATTACTTCCAAACCAGATGCAGGGCCCGATGACTCCGTTCCAGATGATGCGTTTGAGCTCAAGTGGGAGTTCGACGAAGACTCACACCGTTACTATGTGTCTTTCCCTGATGATCAGTAGTGGTGCCCAGTTGGGGCGATCGGGACCATGTCGCTTGTTGGGGTTGATCTTTTATTTTGGTACCATAGTCGGACCATGAGTGTATTGGATGATGTAATGCTATTTATGTACTTTGTGTGACGTGGCGAGTGTAACCCAACTATGTACCTTTCCCCTTATTATCTATTTACATGGGTTATTGTGAAGATTACCTTACTTGCGACATTGCTTTCAATGCGGTTATGCCTCTAAGTCATGCTTCGACACGTAGGAGATATAGCCGCATCGAGGGCGTTACAAGTTGGTATCAGAGCCTTCCCCGACCTTAGGAGCTCATGCATTCTTCATCTTGCAATCCGGAGTGCTATTCTTCACGCCTATCTTTTGAGGTGGTGTTATGTCTTTCTTGATAATTTCCCATCGTGCTCCATGATTCACAAGTTATCAAGAATGAGATATTTTAAATCCATCAATCTCGCCATTCGAGTTATCTTGGGTAATATTTTCACCTAAAGCTTTCCCTAAGGATTGTTGCTATTAATGATGATAATATATGATCGAAGTTCTTCATCTATCTTCCTGGTGAAATATTTTCTCATCTCCTTGTTCATATGAATCCAATGCTTTTCCCGTGAGTGGCAAAATTTCACCTCATAATTTGAGATGTATTCCGTAAGACCATATCAAGATTATCCTTTCGTTGTTGGATTTCCATCAGCTCCGTTCGAACCTTCTTTCTAAGGATGCTTTTAAAATTCTTTTGTGGTAGAAGATGGCATTTTCTTCTCAATTCTTTCCTTTCCAACGATCCAACTTCTATTCTTATGTTCCGGAGGTATTGTGACGTTGCTCTCTTCAACCCATCTTCTTGTTTTGTCAGGATCGTGCTCTTTTCATGCTTATCAATTTAACCGGAGTGTTGTGTCCTCTTCTCAAGTTATTTTCATCTTATCAAGTCTTGCATTTTTTTTCAACCGGAGTGCTGCCCGAATCGGTTCTTTCTTATTCCTCTTTCTTAACGGAGTGTTTGCAACTTTGTTCTTATTCATTGCATTCTTTCTTTCAATTTGTTCAACCTCTCAAGGTTCTTTGGTTTCACTCGTTTGTCAAGAAGCAACTTAGTTTTACCTCTTCTTTTTTTTCCGTTGTCCCTCCGGTGCCATCCTAGATCTCGGGACGAGATCCTCTCGTAGTGGTGGAGTGTTGTAACACCCTGAGACTGATGTGCCAGGTGTCCTCCGCTTATTTGCTATTGTTGGCTTGTCTTCTGCTTGCGTGTTGCATCTTATCATGTCATCATGTGCATTGCATCATCATGTTTTCAAAACTTGCATCCATCCCGGCCTCCTCGTTCTCTCTGTTGTCCGTTCTGAGCACAACCACACTAGCACACGCCCGCGACATGTCCGAAATATTATTTTATAAGTGGCCGGAAAATGTTCTCGGGATGGGTTGAAAGTTGGCATGCGGTGTTGTTTTCTTGTCAGTAGAACGCCTGCCAAGTTTCATCGCATTCGGAGTCCGTTTGACGCCCCAACGGATAAATATAGCGGCAATAGTAGCCGGTCTAACGTCGGACGTTTTCGGTCTCCGGAAACAGTCGCCGGGCCTCTCCTCTTCTATCTTCTCAGCCCTTTGCCTTCTGCACTACCTCTCACCGCCAGGCCCTACATAACCTCTCTCGTCAGCCCATGGACCTCCTCCTGCGCGCGTCCGAAATTGTCCCGAACCCGACTCGGACTGTCGCCACCGTTGTGTCCGGATCATCCCCAAACATCTACAAAATATAATCGTTTTATTTATTCGCCTCCCTAGTCTATTTATTCTCGTCCGTCGGTTTTCGATCGTAAGGTACAAACTCTCTCTCTTCCCTATATAAATAGTCCACCCACATGCCTATTTGGACAAACCCTAGACCAACTCCCTAAAATCCCTCCACCCCACCGCCACACTCCACCGAATCCACATCGGGATCCTCCCATTCCTCCTCCCACCAACCAGAGCTTGAGCCCGAGCTCTTTGATTCAAACCCAACCAGATCACCTCCCTGCGCCTCCACTCGATCCCTGGCCATCTCCTGCCCGAGGGATTCCTCCTCCCTGCCTCGCTCAAACCCAAAGAGAGGAGCTCCTCCTCAACCTTCAGTCGCAGCTCACCGGAGCACCGGACCAACACCAGAGCTCCGTGCCTCCCCTTCCAACTCGATCCTCGTCGGAGCTAGCCTCCTCCACGCCTCTCTCTCTCTCTCTCTGACTTCCGCTGCGGGGAATAGCCGCCGCGCCGGAGCTTCATCACTGTCCCGCAGGAAGCCAGGAGCACCAACACCTGACCACCTCTTCCCTCCCGCGCGTTCCTGCCGTCTCCGCCGCCTGGCCTCCTGCCAGCGACCGCTGCTGCCATGGTGAGCCCCGACCTCGCCGTCCTTATTTCCCCTGCCTACCGAGCTCATCTTTCTCTCCCTCCCGTTTTGCAGGATGCCATGGTGCCATCGGAGTCCGCCGCGGACGCCAGGAACGGAGAGGCAGCCACCAGATCCGGCCTCTAGAGCTCGGCCTCGGCCTCCTCCTTGCCTCCTCGACCACCTGGCGACCCACTTTGCCAAGCCTCCGCCGTTGCCTCTGCTTTGCCCACCCTCTGCAGCGCCTCCAAGTCCCGCTCCTTCCCCTGCCAACGCTCGCGTTGACTAGCGTCCGCGAGCCCAGCGCCTCCAAGGCCCATATAGATCCGTCCTGCCCAGCCTCTTCCACTAACGGGCCAAGCCCAATGTGAGCAGCGCTCCAAATTTGGCCCAGCTCTATATTTTTTCTGCCTGAACGTTTTTCCTTTTATCCTGAGTCTGTAGATTTGCAGAAAAGTCCCTAGAGTTCATGCATTTAATAACTCATGAACCATGCATCGGATTAAAATGTTTCAAACATGTTACATGCTTAGAATTGCATCTAGTTTCATAATATGCAACTTTCATGCATGTTTGAAATGTTTAAAATGCAATTTGTTTAAACTTGCTTAAATGCCATGCTAAAATGATTTAATTCATATCTAAATAACCGTAGCTCCAAATTTAATAAACTTTATATGTAAATGGGGTAAAAAAATGTCTAGTTTAACGTGGTGGTATCACTTTGCATGTTTAACAACTCTAAAGTTGTGTTTAGGGAAGAACAGTACCAAACCTAATAAATGCATATGGGGATTTTCCGTAAGTATTGTTCGTTGTTTCCGGCCTCATTTAACCTTGACTAGATAGGTAGTTTTACTTTGCTTCACCCTCTTGCCATGTTTAACAACATTTAATATTGTTGGGTACATAAACGAGATCGGACTAAATAACTTGTCGTGGTGTTTCGTCAATATGCAACTTGTTGCATATTGTGCTCCACTTAATTTGTAGGATTGTTTGTGCACTTTGCCATGCCATGCTTCATTAAACCGGACATGCATCATACTTGTTTGTGCATCGTGCCATGCTTATGTGATGGTTGTTTACTATGTTGTGTGCTTCTTTCCGGTGTTGCTTCTTTGGGTTGGTTTCGATAACGTCGCGTTTGTGAGGATCCATTCGTCTACGTCCGTTTGTTCTTCTTCATGGACTCGTTCTTCTTCCTTGCGGGATTTCAGGCAAGATGACCATACCCTCGAAATCACTTCTATCTTTTCTTGCTAGATGCTCGCTCTTTTGCTATGCCTATGCTGCGATACCTACCACTTGCTTATCATGCCTACCATATTGTTAAACCAAGCCTCTAACCCACCTTGTCCTAGCAAACCGTTGTTTGGCTATGTTACCGCTTTGTTCAGCCCCTCTTATAGCGTTGTTAGTTGCAGGTGAAGATTGAAGTTTGTTCCTTGTTGGAACATGGAGATATTGTTCCTTGTTGGAACATGTTTACTTGTTGGGATATCACAATATCTCTTATTTAATTAATGCATCTATATATTTGGTAAAGGGTGGAAGGCTCGGCCTTATGCCTGGTGTTTTGTTCCACTCTTGCCGCCCTAGTTTCCGTCATATCGGTGTTATGTTCCCGGGTTTTGCGTTCCTTACGCGGTTGGGTTATAATGGGAACCCCTTGACAGTTCGCCTTGAATAAAACTCCTCTAGCAATGCCCAACATTGGTTTTACCATTCGCCACCTAGCCTTTTTTCCCTTGGGTTCCGCAGACTCAAGGGTCATCTTTATTTAAACCCCCGGGCCAGTGCTCCTCTGAGTGTTGGTCCAACCTGTCAGCCGCCGGTGGCCACCAGGGGCAACTCTGGGCTGGCATACCGGAAGTTTGGACAATCTGAGTGTGCCCTGAGAACGAGATATGTGCAGCTCCTATCGGTATTTGTCGGCACATTCGGGCGGTGTTGCTGGATTTGTTTTACCTTGTCGAAATTGTCTTGTAGAACCGAGATGCCGAGTCTGATCGGAATGTCTCGGGAGAAGGTTTATCCTTCGTTGACCGTGAGAGCTTGTCATGGGCTAAGTTGGGACACCCCTGCAGGGATTGAACTTTCGAAAGCCATGCCCGCGGTTATGGGCATATGGGAGTTTGTTAACATCCGGTTGTAGAAAACCTGAAGTTGACCTTAATTAAAATGCATCAACCGCGTGTGTAACCATGATGGTCTCTTTCCGGCGGAGTCCGGGAAGTGAACACGGTGTTGGAGTTATGCTTGGCGTAGGTTGTTCTAGGATCACTTCTTGATCATAGTTTCTCGACCGTGCTTTTGACTTCTCTTCTTGCTCTCCATTTGCGTATGGTATCCACCATATATGCTAGTCGCTTGCTGCAGCGCCACCTCATACCTTGTACCCTTCCTATAAGCTTAAATATTCTTGATCGCGAGGGTGTGAGATTGCTGAGTCCCCGTGACTCACAGATACTTCCAAAAACCAGTTTGCAGGTGCCGTCGAACCGTGCAGATGACGCAACCAAGCTCAAGGAAGAGCTCGATGAAGATCTTGTCCTTTGTGTTGTTTCGTTCTAGTTGATCAGTAGTGGAGCCCAGTCGGGACGATCGGGGATCCGTGTAGCATTTGGGGTAGTCTTCTTTTATTTTGGTTCCATAGTCGGACCTTGAGTGTATCTGAATGATGTAATGCTTTATTCATGTAATTGTGTGAAGTGGCGATTGTAAGCCAACTATGTATCTCTTTCCCTTATTTATTACATGGGTTGTGTGAAGATTACCTCACTTGCGACATTGCTTTCAATGCGGTTATGCCTCTAAGTCGTGCTTCGACACGTGGGAGATATAGCCGCATCGAGGGCGTTACAGCCGGACACCTGATTAGCTTTACTTTCGCTATCCACTTCTGTTTAAAGGACAACTCTTTTAGGGGCAATTTTATGATAAATATACGGATAGCGAGTCCAGGCACAAGGCTACTTACTTGAGTATCCGGGCGATTGCAGCTCAGGCCTGTGTCCTCGGTCAAGTCCGGACACATTGCTTGTGATCCGAAGAACAATTTGTACATCTCCACGGGCGTTGCGCCCATGAAATGCTAGAGAGCTCATGGTCCCTCCGGATTGAACTCCAACAGGCGAAGGGGGCGACATTTGCCGGGCAGGGCTCGGCGGATCAACATGACCTGCGTCACCACGACCAGGCTAATGTCTCTTTCTAAGACATCTCGAATGCGGCCCTGCAACAAGGGTACGTCCTTGGATGGCCCCCAGTCCAGTCCTTTATTGACCCATGACACTAGCTGTGGGGGGGGGACCCGAGCGAAAGGCAGGTGGCGCCACCCACTTGGTGCCCCTAGGAACGATGATGTAAAACCACTCTCGTTGGCATAAGCTGGACTCCTCTTGAAAAGAGCCCTCGGGCCAGGGAGCACCAGCATTCTTGCTTATAAAGGCACCTCCGCACTCCGCGTGCCGTCCCTCGATCATCTTCAGCTCTACTTTGAAGGTCTTGAGCCATAGTCTGAAGTGAGGAGTAATACGGAGGAAGGCTTCACACACAATGATGAATGAGGAAATATGGAGGATGGACTCCGGAGCTAAGTCGTGAAATTCCAGCCCATAATAAAACATGAGCCCCCTCACGAAGGGATGCGTCGGGAAGCCTAGCCCCCGAAGGAAGTGAGACATGAACACCACACTCTCACTAGGCTTGGGAGTGGGAATGACCTGCCTTTGAGCAGGCAGCCTATGCCAGATTTCGCTGGTCAAGAACCTGGCCTCTCTCAATTTCGGCATGTCCTCCTCCGTCATCCATCGGCCTCGAAGGTCGGAACCGGACATTGTCGAAGGTCCGAAGCGCCTGAAATCTGGAGCCTTGGGTGTTGGAACTCGAGGTGAAGGGCGAACTCGTTTGAGATTGCAAGAAAGGAGTAAGGCCTTGGTCTCTTTATAAGAGGTTGAATACCAAGGGCCCTCCCCGTGACCGTTTGGGACTCGCCTTTGATTGAGAAAACATACCAACGGGTACGGTTGGGTTACCCACGCCCGTATTAATGAGAATCCAAGAATAAGGGGACACGATCTTTGCTTTAACAAGACGTGCCAAGGAAACCGCCTCGCTAAACGCGTTGAGGTGGGACAGTAAAACGATTTGAATAAAGACTTGGCCGTGGTGTGATGTCACACTACGGAATACGTCAGCAGATTAGATTTTTGTAAATATTATTCTCTCTATGGCAATATGTGGAAACTTATTTTGCAGAGACGGACACTACCTTTGTGTTCACAAGCTTTTATGAAGTACTTGGAGGAGGAACCCGCCTTGCAATGCCGAAGACAATCTGCGCGCCAGACTCGTCGTCATTGCAGCCTGGTTCAGGGGCTACTGAGGGAGTCCTGGATTAGGGGGTGTCCGGATAGCCGAACTATACCTTCGGCCGGACTCCTGGACTATGAAGATACAAGATTGAAGACTTCGTCCCGTGTCCGGAAGGGACTTTCCTTGGCGTGGAAGGCAAGCTTGGCGATACGGATATGTAGATCTCCTACCATTGTAACCGACTCTGTGTAACCCTATACCTCTCAGGTGTCTATATAAACCGGAGGGTTTTAGTCCGTAGGACGAACAACAATCATACCATAGGCTAGCTTCTAGGGTTTAGCCTCCTCGATCTCGTGGTAGATCTACTCTTGTACTACCCATATCATCAATATTAATCAAGCAGGAGTAGGGTTTTACCTCCAACGAGAGGGCCCGAACCTGGGTAAAAACATCGTGTCCCTTGTCTCCTGTTACCATCCGCCTAGACGCACAGTTCGGGACCCCCTACCCAAGATCCTCCGGTTTTGACACCGACACTTCCCTTTGAAGGGAAGTACATCTCCGTTGGAGCGGTGTGGAGGCACAATGCTCCCCAAGAACCCACTAGGGCCACCGTATTCTCCTCACGCCCTCACACAATGCGAGATGTCATGATTCCACTATTGGTGCCCTTGGAGGCGGCGACCGAACCTTTACAAACAAGGTTGGGGCAATCTCCACAACTCAATTGGAGGCTCCCGACGACAGCACGAAGCTTCACCATAATGGACTATGGCTCCGCGGTGACCTCAACCGTCTAGGGTGCTCAAACACCCAAGAGTAACAAGATCCGCAAGGGATTAGTGGGGGGAATCAAATTTCTCTTGGTGGAAGTGTAGATCGGGGCCTTCTCAACCACACCCAAGCAAATCAATAAGTTTGATAGGCTAGGGAGTGAGATCGGGCGAAAATGGAGCTTGGAGCAACAATGGAGCTTAGGGTTGGAAGAGGTAGTCAACTAGAGGAAGAAGACACCCCTTTTATAGCTTAGGACAAAAATCCAACCGTTATCCACCTACCAGCCCCAGACCAGCGGTACTACCGCAGGGCCACGTGGTACTTCCACTTGTTGACAAGCGGTACTACCGCAAGGCCACGCGGTACTACCTGCGGACCCGCGGTACTACCGCAGCAGCTAGGGCAGACCTGTAGCACAAGAGCTGAGGGCGGTACTGCCACGGGCGCGGTACTACCGCTCCCCCTTGTGGTACTACCGCAAGGCAGGAAACCCCTAGCCTGGGAAGAGCGCGGATAAAGATACATTTGTGCCTACTTCCACTGGTAAACGGAAGAAGCAAAAATCCGACACGGTACTACCACAGAGGAGCGGTACTACCGCATGGCAGCTGATCCAGGCCGCGCATGGTACTACCACGCAAGGGATGCGGTACTACCGCAGTGGTGCGGATGTAAAAAATTACATCCGCCCCTACGACCGTGAAGGAGCGGTACTTGACCTGGGGGCCACAGTACTGCGGCTCCAGAGGAGCGGTACTACCGTGGGCACCTGCGGTACTACCACGCCGAAGTGCGGTACTATCGCGGGTGCCTGCGGTACTACCGCTCAACAAGGAGCAGTACTACCGCAAGCACACCAACAGCAGTCAGGACACGGGAAAAGAGGATCGACGGAGGATGCTCCAAAGTGCAGGGGAAAGGAGGGGACAAGGAAGAAAATGTGTACGTGATGATTCCACCCAAACCTCTCCGACGCGGACCCCCTCTTGATAGTACGGCTTTCCTATGACTCAAATCCACCAAAAAGAAAAGTAGAAAAGACACCGTCTTCAACAGTCTTCGAGGGGCACCAAACCGTCTTGTGCCTAGCGATGAAACGTCTGGGAAACTCAAGGCACACGATTAGTCCGCAAAAGCATTGTCATCAATCACCAAAACACCTTAGGGATAAATATGCCCTTACAATCTCCCCCTTTTTGGTGGATTGATGACAATACAGGATTTACATAGAGGAAATAAGGTTAAGCAAACGCAAACCCTCCTCTCTAGAATATAGACGGGCTCCCCCTAGATGTGTGCCAACTAGATGGGTGCTTTGGACTGCACGGCACACATTCTATATCTTGCAAAAGTAAGGCTAAAACTAGACAAGATAGCAAATACGAACATAACAAGTAGCACAAACATAAGCTCACTAGGATAGAATAGAGTGCATATGTCTTGCACCATATGAAGGATAAGTCTCAAAGGCGCAAACTAAACCAAAGCAAACACCAAAGACGACACGACTCGCAAGCACGCAAATCCCTAAACTCTCCCCCCCCCTTTGGAAATCTTACACCATAACAAGTAGCACAAACATAAGCTCACTAGGATAGAATAGAGTGCATATGTCTTACACCACATATCAAGTTCACTTGAACATGTTTTCGCGATGGAGATCATCTTCTCTCGCACACCAAACTTACAAATTTTTGAATATTTCTCCTTGATTATTTTTGGAATCATGATGTAATGAGTAGGGATCTACTGCTCACTTGCAGATTATCCCCTCTTATTGTAAGGTTTATGCTTTGTCATTCTAGACAAGTGATTACCTCCAACGTGTATTCCTTACATTTGAATTATAGCATACACAAGGTAATGGCAATGTAGCCTATTACTTTGAGATCTAAGTGATCTTCAATGTGTTATGTTCACACAATTAAGGTTGAGAATTTTTCAAGTTCTTCACTTGAGCATCAATTTTTTGCATTCTTATTACAGAACCATGATGGTTTTTAATTTACCACGTGTAAATTAATTATCTCTGGTTTCCCATGTAGGCAAAGATGACTGCCAAAGAGTTTGAGGTGCTTGCCTCAATGGCCACTATCGGCGTTCTGGGAACGGGGGTCCCAGACTTGCCTGCCTGCGGCCCACGACATGACCAAGCCAGAAGGCCGTACGGCCCATCTTCACCAACAAGGCATCCAAGACCCTCGGGAGGGTCCAAGCCTCGTGAGGCGGACGACGCAAGGCCTCCTCTGGAGTAACCTAGCCAGGCAGGCTCATGAGGAGCGGAGATATCAAGGCGGGGCAATCCTCACGAGGCCCTCGTGACGTGAGCCATGACGCACGACACCAGGCGGGTGCCAGCGCGCGCAGCGTCCTTGTTTCCTCATTGGTGCTAAGGAGGCCAACGCAGGCTAAGAGTACCGAGGGATCAGGCAAAGGTTGCTATATTGGTGCAACGAGACCAAGACCAGGAGGACGGCAAGACGAAGGTCATCGTGGAGCCCAAGACGGCGTCACCGCCAGAGCTTTTCACAGGCGAAGACCAGTTTTGTCAGGATAGCTTGTACTAGCTGTCCCCCTTCAAATTGGCCTGCCATTGTTGGCTCCCTTCCCACTCGATATTTGGGAAGAGGACCAGGGCCTATTTAAGTAGAGCTAGCCACCATAGTAGGAGCATCTGATCTGATCACATATGATCTGATCTGATCTGATCTCATCTCATCTTAGCTTGATCCAACCCGATTGAGAGCCTACTCACAAGAACACATCAACCTTGGGAGGCGGTTCTTCCCTTGTACTGTTCATCATCTGCCCTAGAGGCAATCCACCACCACCACACGGGAGTAGGGTATTACACCACAACGGTGGCCCGAACCAGTATAAACCTCGTGTCTTTCTGTGTTGCGAGTTCGTCGAGTTCGTCCGCGAGATCTTAGCGAGTAAGGGCGTAGATCGTTGGGAAGGAAAGACTTCGCGTGCACCCCAGTTTTTGAACCTTAAGGGTTTGCCGGAACCCCACATCCGACATTTGGCGCGCCAGGTAGGGGTGCGTCGTAGCTTCCCTTCCATCAGTTCGTCGCTCCGTCGTCTCCATGGCGGATGCTTGCCGTGCTCGAGCTGAGTGTCGAGCTGCCCTCACCACCCGCGTCACTCAGACGGCTCCTGTCGGCGGGCCACATCACCGTTCTCCGTCCCCCGCCGCTAACGCTGCCACCGGCCTGGAAGGGAACGAGCAGCAGGCGTCCTCGCTGCATCCTTCGGTGCGACAGGACAACCGCACTGCCACTCCATCGCTGACCCCTGCCGGTTCTTCGTCTCACGCGCACTGCGCTCCCATGGAGGCACGGGCCGCGCTCCTCGCAGTGAACGAGCTCCTGCGCTACCGCCCCGTCGACGACCTCTATGAGGAGTGGCTGCGTCGCCGAGCTCGTCCGCACCGCAGGGGGATCTCCGGCGCTGTCCCACTCTCTACCTCCCCCTCAACCAAACGCGGGCGACGGGGCTCATGGCGTGCCTCCACCACCTCAACCCCAAGTCGGCGCCTTGGCACCAAGGCGCGCGGCTCCGCGGTGTGACCCGCCGTGCCCAGCGCCCGTGCGCGAAGAGAGAAGATGCCAAGATATTCCGCGGCCGCGAGAAGCTGCACCTGCGCTCCCCGCGCCACCTCGTCAAGACCGCGCACCGCCCGCAGTGGTGCAGCGCGGACCTCGTCAAGACCAAGCTCCACCTCCAAAGCGAGCCCCGGCAACCACGGCTGGCAGCCGTGCCTTCACCCCTGAGTTGCATAGCGTCGGCTGGTCAGGCAAGTTCAAGCCGGATCTGCCTCCTCGCTACGACGGTGCCGCCGACCCCGCGGAGTTCCTCCAGCTCTATGAGCTGAGCATCAAAGCGGCCAACGGTGATGAAAAGGTCATGGCGAACTGGTTTCCCATGGCTCTCAAGGATGGAGCTCGCTCCTGGCTCCTGAACCTGCAGCATGGCTCGATCTCCTCCTGGGACGAGATGCGCGACCGCTTCGTCGCCAACTTCCAGGGCACTCGCGACCGCCCACCTGCCGCGGGTGATCTATGTCGCATCAGGAAGCAACCAGGAGAGACCCTCCATAAGTACATCCTGCGCTTCAACAACACCCGCCTCAAGATCCCCAAGGTCACGGATGAGGCCATCGTCTCTGCGTTCTCCGACGGTGTCCATCTCAGGAGTTGTTCAACCTGAAGACCAAGTGCACAAGAGCTGAGGAGGGGCGCCTCTCTCTCTCCTTGAGCTGCCAGCCATGGGCGCGGAGGAGAAGAAGGCCAAGGCCAACGACGTGAAGCGCAATGAGGCAGCTGTGCTCGCAGTGGAGCCCGACATCATGTGGGGCAGAGATCATCCCGAGTCATCCAAGAACGGCCGACTATTCTGTGCCTTCCACAACCTGAACACCCACAACACCAGCGACTGTCAAGAGCTCAGAGCCATACGAGAAGGACACTACGGTCGACGCCCCGAGCACAAAGCCCGAGGCTACGACCGTGGAGGAGGACGGGGAGGCGGACGCTGGGACGACCGTGGCCCGCGCCAGGAGTGGCGCGACCGGCCTCGTGAGGACCACTGGCAGGACCAGCCTCGCGAGGGTGCCTGGAGGGACCCGCCGCGTGAAGATCGCCCCCAGGGCAACGCCAGTCTTCCCCCGCTGCCGCCACCAAGAAAGAACGACGACCACCACCAAGACGAGGGGGCTGGGGGCTTCCAGGAGCCGCGTGTGATCGCCTGCATCTTGGGCGATGCCTAGGCCCCAGCCTCTCAGCGCACCTTCAAACAGTTCGCTCGCGAGGTGAACGCGGCGCTCCACAAACTCAAGGCCACACGCCCGCTCAGGTGGTCCCAATGCGCCATCACTTTCAACTCGGCGGATCAGCTCAAGTGCGCAGCCACCGCTGGCGCCCTCCCTATGTTGTGTTCCCCAGTCATCAGCAATGTGCAGGTCACCAAGACCCTCATCGACGGCAGCGCAGGGCTCAACGTCCTGTCCGTCGACACGTTTGACAACCTCCAAGTGCCTTATGAACAGCTCCAGCCCACCAAGCCTTTCTCAGGAGTGATCGACGGCTCCACCACACCGATAGGGCAGGGCCGCCTGCCCGTCACCTTTGGGGAGCGCAAGAACTACCGCACCGAGCTCATCGACTTCGACGTCGCGCACATCCGCCTGCCGTACAATGCCATCCTTGGGTATCCAGCCCTGGCCAAGTTCATGGTAGTCACTCATCACGGCTACAACGTTCTCAAGATGCCAGGAAGCGGAGGAATCGTCACGGTCCCGTGTGAAGAGAGGGATGCGGTGTGGTCCCTCGAGCACGCCTTTCAAGCCGCAGCAATCGACGACCCCGACAGCAGAAATGAAGGCCCTATGGAGGCCATCCCAAGAAGAAGCAGCCGCGCCGTGCAGGACCTCGGGAGGATGGCATCACGGTAGGAGCCTCGACAGGACCAGCGCCCGCTCTAGGGGCGCCTCCCTCCATCGCATAGGAAGGCGCGCCTAGCGCCTCCTCAGGCAGGGCTCGGGGCTCTCTTCTGGAGGGCCTCAGACCTTGCCAACCTCATGGGGGAGGCGCTTGGGCACCACTTGGAGGCGTACTTCATGGCACGTGACCCTCAGGAGAGCACAGGGCAAGGAGTGCCCACCACTTAGGAGTTCATCACCAAGACCACCCAGGAACTGCAAGAAGCAAGAGCCATGCGCGGCGACAGTCGCCCACGAGGCGCAGCTTCGCATCCTGGCAAGGATGCTGGGCTGCGTGTCTGCATCGACGTCCCAGGCCTCAACAGGGCCACATCTCAGGAGCATTTCTGGCCTTCGAGTGTGGGCCGCTGTGAGGGCCCGCCGCACAGCTACGTTCGTATGCCCTTTGGCTTGCCGTGCGTGGCGTCGGCCTATCAGCGCAACATGCGACGTGTCCTGGCGGCTCAGGAAGCCAGGTACCACGCTGTTCTGGAGGAGATGGAGACGGTCTTCAGGGAACCTCCCGAGCCAATAGAGCCTCCCGAGGCTCAGGGTTCTGGCGGCTCATGAGGAGTCATTTCTTCAACGCACGCCTTCAGCTGCACCAACTCTACTTCGTCTACAGAACCAGGTGACATCTTCCAAGCTCGTTTAGCTGGGAGCGCCCCTCGGGCTGCATTATTCCCAGGCCGCATGGGTCCGTCCCAGCGGCATGTATCCCTTTTTGCTTACATCTTTAGCTTACCTTGTTGGGGGCGCCCCTCGGGCTGCATCATCCCCAAGCCGCTCGGCCGGACCCGGTGGCACGCATCCTCCTCCATTTATCCAAGTTGATCAGCTCTCCATGCTTAACCTGCCAACTGTTGTCACCTACTCGATTTCTGCCCACCACGAGTCTATTCATCCTATGCAATTCGCTTGCACGTTAAAAGGGGGGCTCCTGAGCATCGCGACTCATGAGCTCCTACTTGCTCTCTAGCCCTCACCCCCTGGCCTTGACCATGGCATCGCGACATGGCATACCAGCGGTGGCTGAGCTTGCTCGAGGGCCGGGACCTAAGGACGTAGAGTACTTGCATCTAACCACCTTGCAGGGACATACAGTCACCAAGACTCAAGACCAGGCGCAACCCGCTGTAGGATCGAAAGTATGTCTAGAGGGGGGGTGATTAGACTACTTCACCAAATAAAAATCTAGCCTTTTCCCAATTTTAGTTCTTGGTAGATTTTAGCTATCTTAGCACAAGTCAAGCAATCTCCACACAATTCAAGCAAGCATGCAAAAGAGTATATGAGCAGCATAAAGTAAAGCATGCAACTTGTAAGAATGTAAAGGGAAGGGTTTGGAGGATTCAAACGCAATTGGAGACATGGATGTTTTTGTCGTGGTTCCGATAGGTGGTGCTATCGTACATCCACGTTGATGGAGACTTCAACCCACGGAGGGTAACGGTTGCGCGAGTCCATGGAGGGCTCCACCCACGAAGGGTCCATGAAGAAGCAACCTTGTCTATTCCATCATGGTCGTCGCCAACGAAGGACTTGCCTCACTAGCGGTAGATCTTCACGAAGTAGGTGATCTCCTTGCCCTTACAAACTCCTTGGTTCAACTCCACAATCTTGTCGGAGGCTCCCAAGTGACACCTAGCCAATCTAGGAGACACCACTCTCCAAGAAGTAACAAATGGTGTGTTGATAATGAACTCCTTGCTCTTGTGCTTCGAATGATAGTCTCCCCAACATTCAACTCTCTCTCACAGGATTCAAATTTGGTGGAAATAAGATTTGAGTGGAAATCAACTTGGGGAAGGCTAGAGATCAAGATTCATATGGTTGGAATGGAATATCTTGACCTCAACACAAGTGTAGGTGGTTCTCTCTCAGAAAATGTGTACTGGAAGTGTAGGTATGTTCTGATGGCTCTCTCCCCTAATGAAGAGTGGGTGGAGGGGTATATATAGCCTCCACACAGAATCTAACCGTTACACACAATTTTCAAAACTCGGTGGGACAGAATGGTTAAACTCGGTCGGACCGATTCAGCAAACCTAGTGACCGTTAGGATTTTTGGTGGGACTGAGATGCAACTCGGTAGGACCGATATGGTTAGGGTTAGGGCATAACATAATCTCGGTGTGAACGATTACACAAACTCGGTGGGACCGATTTTGGTAATAAGCTAACCAGAGAGTTGGTCAGGTAAACTCGGTGGGACCGATTCGCTCATCTCGGTGAGACCGAAATGTTACAAAAGGGAAATAGAGAGTTTACATTGCAATCTCGGTGGGACCAATCGCTCATCTCGGTAAGACCGAAATGTTACGAAGGGAAACAGAGAGATTACAATCCCATCTCGGTGAGACCAAGATCCCTATCAGTGAAACCAAATTGCTAGGGTTTGTGGCAGTGGCTATGACATTTGAAACTCGGTGGCGCCAGATAGAAAGAATCGGTGGGGTCGAGTTTGACTTTTGGTTTAGGTCATATGTGGATGTGGGAAGGTAGTTGAGGGTTTTGGAGCATATCACTAAGCACTTTGAGCAAGCAAGCCATTAAGCAACACCTCATCCCTCCTTGATAGTATTGGTCTTGGTAGTTGAGGGTTTACATTGCAATGGGATCTTGGATCACTAAAATATAAAATGTAGAGTCTTGATCTTGAAGCTTGAGCCAAACTTTTTGTCCTTAGAATTTTGAGGGATCCACTTTCCTCATCGATGCAATGCCATTCATTGAGCTTTTCCTGAAATATTAATCTTGGAATAATGTTAGCTCAATGAGCTATATGTTGTTAGGAATTATCAAAACCACCCCGGGATAGTTGCACTTTCAATCTCCCCCTTTTTGGTAATTGATGAAAACATATGGATCAAAGCTTCGACCAATGATAATAAGAGTGAAAGATATCGTCGCTTTGAGAAGTATGTGAAAAGCAAGAGCTCCCCCTAAATTTGTGCATATCTTAAGATTTGCTTTTGACTTCAAATGCACAATCGGTTAGGATCATGGGTTACTCTTCCATGTCACATACATCTTGGTGGAGCGCTCAAAATGATAAGAATTAAATACATGCACTCATCACCAAGCAAAGTGAATGATCATATAAGGATAAGTAAGATAATATCATCTAACAAGCATAAGTCTAGCTTATGATCAAAAACATGATCATCAATGTCTCACAGATAATAGCGTAGTATCTCAAGCAATCAAAAGACAAACAAATTCAACCACCAAAGCAAGAGAGAATAAAAATCAACGCTCTCTCTCGAAGCCTATGATCTATACATTTTTCTCCCCCTTTGGCAACAAGTTACCAAAAAGTTCATAGAAAATGCATAGCACTAGCACGTCTCTCAGGCTTGGTCTTCAAGTGGTGGTGTCCAGAGAACTCCAAGGACGAAGACTTCAGTCGAAGTAGACGGAGCTGACGGGGTAGGTGCTGGAGCTGGTGGCACTGAAGCTGTAGCTGGTGCAGATGAAGTGGCTCTAGTGTCTGGTACAGGCACTGCAGCAGATCTCTGAGCTTGAGGCACTCTGGCAAATGCATCAGTGGTTGTCTTGCCCTTCCTCTCCTGCATGTCATCCCGTAGCTGCTCCACAACCGGTTGAATCTCAGTTACTTTGACATCTAAATCATAGAATTTATGTTCCACGATTCTTTCCAGGCTCTCCTGGTTTTGAGTTAGGGTGGCCAGCCCCTTCTCAATCCTTAGAGATGATGCTATCAAGTAACCAAGCTGGTCCTGCTTGCTTTTCAAAAAGTACTCAGATGCATCCTCTTGAGTTGGCATCTTGGCAGCCTTCTCTTTCTTTGCCTTCTCCCTCTTTGCTTGTGCTTGCACTGAGGAGGGTTCATCTTCATTCATCACAACTTGGTTGTCCTTGAAGTCAGGATAGATAGGCAAGTGTTCCTTATCCAACAAGTATGTGTCTGTGCCCATCTTTGAGTTTATCAACTCCTGGATCTGTGGGGCATATCCACAACTTCTTTTCTGGTCAGCTGTAGTCCTCTTGATAGTCTCAACTATAAGGCTCATGACCTTGAACTTCTGTGGCACATCAAATATATGTAGCAAGTTAATTGCATGACCTCTGATCATTCTGTGATCACCAGACTTTGGCAAGAGAGTGTGCCTAAGGATCCAATTGATTGTAGGCAGCCCTAACAGCAAGTGTTTTACTGACCCAAACTGGTGAGTCTCAAGATCATCTTCAGGAATCTCCTTGTACATATTTGCCATAGAGTTGTGATCCATCTTCTTCTTGGCATAGACATCCAAATCATCTTCTTCTTCCTTAGGAGCATTGATCAGATTTGCCCATTCCTCAACAGTTGAGTGGTACCTTGTACCTTCAGACATCCATACTATCCTGCCATCTGGATAGAAGTGTGCTGTGGAGTAGAATTGCATTATGAGTTCCTCATTCCACTTTGTGAGCTTCTGCCCAACAAAGTCTGCAACTCCACAAGCACTGAAGCTATCAAACACACCAGGATAGTGTTCCTCATTTTCCTTCATGTAGGTCTAGTTGACCCACCTCATATCACACAGTATAGGCTTCTTGTCCAACAAAATTGTCTCATAGAAATCCAGTTGTTCCTTTGTGTGGAACCTGTAATCAACAACAGTCCTTCTCCTGGTAGCATATGGATCTGTCTCTCTCCATTTCCTCAGTCCTGAGTCTCTCCTGATCTTCATGTTCTCAGCCACAGGATGAGCATCATTGTGGTCTGGAATTTTTGGCTTCAATTTTCTCAGAACATGCTCTTCATCTTCTTCTTCAGCAATAGTCTCAGGCATTGGGGTCTTGTTCTTCTCAGCAGCTAGTATGTTTCTGGTATTTCTCTTTGGTGCAGTCTTGGGCTTGGAGGCAGCTTTGGGTGCTTCTTTGGGCTTTGATGATGCAGCCCTTGTCCTGATAGCATCACCCATAAGCTTCTTCCTCTTCTTCTTCCATCATGGAAGCCTTTCCAATCACTCTGGCCATGGTCTTCTTGACCCTTTCCTTCCTTTTCTTCCCTTCTACAACAGGCTCTTTGGGTTGAGATTCCAAAGATGCTTGAGAGGATGCTCTAGCCTTAGACATTGGTTGTCTTCCTGCTGGCCTTTTGATCTTCATCCCTGGCTTAACTACAGCTGAGCTGTACTCCTTCTTAACCACTTTCTTCTTTGATGTGGCCTCATCCTCAGTGGCCACATAGTCTTCATCCTCAGACTCTGAAGTTTTCTTCTTGCTTGCTCTAGTGGAAGCCTTTGGCAAATTGCTTGGGGTGCTCCTGCTACCATCATCTGAACTGATAGAGGGACTAGTGCCCTCACTCAGGTGAACCTGCTCCTCTGACCTGTTCTGGCTGTCACTCTGGTCAGACATGTTGCAAACACTGATAGCAGACCCTGTGAATAGATATAAATGAGATAGAGTGGATGAGCATCACAAAATGCAGAGGTTTTTGCAAAAGAATGAGTGAAAAACATAGTTTTAGTTTTCCACAGAAAGCATTTCGGATCAACCGATTTGCGAACTCGGTGATACCGAAGCAGCTGTTAGAACCTAAACTAGTGAACTCGGTCAGACCGAGTCACAGTTCGGTGGCACCAAGACTGCTCGGGTTTCACAAAGTCCTGAACTCGGTCACATGATTTGCAATTCTCGGTCAGACCGAGAACCACATGTGCAATGGCCTTGGCCGAATCGGTGGAACCGAGTTCTACAACCCGGTGGGTCCGAGATGGTTTCGGCGGAAACCTAACCCTAAATTTTCGATTCAACTCTAATCTACAGAGTGTTTTGACTGGATAGAAGCATTTCAATCGTGGTAAGAATCATAATGAACACAATGTGCTAGGAATCGGACGGGGATAGGACTGTGATCGAGTCCATACCCTAGTTCGGCGATGAACTCGCTACGGCGGCAACGGCGGGGAAGAATTCCGTTGACGGCGGTGGAGACCAACGACAGGAGGCGGCTGGCGACGAGGAGAACGATCCGGAGACCCAGGAGGCAGAGCGAGCTATGCGCGGGCGAAGGGGTTTCGGAGAAATTTCCAAAATTTTGCCCGTGAGTATATATAGCCCGATCCTGTCGGTGTGATCGAGTGGAACAACTCGGTGGCACCGAGATGCATAACTGTTGACAGTTACAGCAACTCAGTGTGACCGAAAATTTCAAATCGGGTGCACCGAGATTGAAAACCTATATCGACTTAGTGATCTCGGTATGACCGAAATGGAGGAATCGGCCAGACCGAAACACATAAAGAAGTTTTGGAAGTTTATGTCTATGACGAATCGGGGACTATGAGTGCTCCTCACACAGAGTGGTTCGAATCTGACTTGATCAAATTTTGTGAGGCGGCATGAATAGAGTTTGAGACGAGAAAATCATAGATAGCTAGAGAGGGTTCTTAGGCATTCTTGTCCATCCATTTGGCAAAAGAAAATAAAACCAATCAGTCAAAACAACAAGTGGATGACCTCGAATGAGTAAAATATGCAATCAACATGCTCACACAATAAAATGGCAATTCAAATATGTGGCAAAGCATGCACAACCAATTCTAGCATCTATCAAACAACTTGCGATGACTAGGTAATCTATATATGAGTATATTGACTTAGTAGTCAGATGAGAACATTTGATCATAGGTCATACTCATCATTTAAGCACAAGTGGGGTTACCACTTTTACATAAAGCATTGTTGTGTTCACACCATCGGAGTTGCTTTAGCTCAATTCTTAGATTAAAGCTCCCCCTAGATGTGAGATCCCCCCTAAGAGGGATGAACTAACCTTGGGTTTTGTCGATGATGACTTCATGTAGATGTTGAAGATGTGGATGCTCAATGTTGATATAGATCATTTGGAGCTATCCATTGGAGTGAGTTGCACTTCCAATACCTACACGGGTTAGTCCCACAAGGAACAAACAAGGATATCCATAGACATAGAGTGAGGCACACACAAGATGATGTCTATGAAAGCTTTTAGGTTACCTTGTCCCTTGTCTTACCAACAAGAGGGATTGTGACTCCTTGAACTAGTGCAAGATGTGGAAGTTGATTGCACTTGTTCTTGCGAAGATGATAAGAGTGAAGTATGTTGGTGGAGTCACCCTCAAGAACTCTCTAGTTCTTGTTCTTCGGGATCCACACCATCTTGATGGGAATCCTCGGTGTTGTAGTTGTACTTGATGAAGTGGAACTTGAATTAGTCTTGGGAACCCACTTGACCAAGGCCTTAGGAGCTTCTTCAAATGCATCAATTTCCTCTTGAAGCTTGTCCTTGCCTTTTTGGTTGTGGTCTTGTGGTGGAAGATCATCTTGAGCTTGTGTCCCTTTGAGAGAAGTAGGATCATACTCCTCTTGTTGAGGAACAAACTTCGTCTTGGGGTATTGATCTTCATCCCACTCAACTCCATTGGCATTGAACTTTTGTTCAAAACCAACACCTTGATTCTTCCGGTGCCTTCCTTGCTTGCGTACAATTTCTTCGAATTGCTTACTTCTGGCAAGGCTCTTGTAAACACCTTTATCTATAATTCGCTTCAATAAGGTATTTTCTTGCTCAAGTGTAACTTGGCTAAGAGAATCATTAGTGGAATCAAGAGAACTACTAGAAGCAAAAATATTGGATTTAGCATGATTATTGTTACTACTAGAGGAAGAATCTTTCTTGTTCTTGTTACTAGACTTGACTTGAGGCATGTAAGTGGATAAGAGTAAACACTTGGCAATGTAAGAAGAACTTTTCTTACGAAGATCATCATTGATTGCTTTTAAGAACTCATGCTCTTGCTCAAGGTTGAGCTTTTCAAAGCGCAATTTCTCATGAGTCCTTAAAAGTTCTCGATGATCTCCTATGATAGTTTCATGAGCTAACTTAAGAGTGTTTAGTTCTTTAGTTAGAGACTCAATCTTCTCCTTATCATTGTCATTCGTTTTATCTTGATTAGCATGATTAATTGACGTTTCATCATAGTATTCATCACTAGAGTTGTCAACAAGTAAATCATCATCACCTAACAAGTCATCTTCATCACTATTGAAATCAACATACTCGGGGTGTGATACCTTTGGGCCTTTAGCCATGAAGCATGTTCCAACTCCTTCATTTGGTGAGTCAAATATGTCGTAGGAGTTGGTTGTCACAAGTGCTAGACCGGCAACACCTTCATATTGAGTATATTTGGAGTCGGAGTGATAGCTTCTCTCGAAGTGGTTGTCAGAGTCGGAGCCGGATACCCATTCACCAACATGAGCTTGATGTCTTCGTTTTTTGTAGATCCTTGATGACTTGTCCTTTCTTTCTGAATCCTTGCTTCTCCGTGAGGGTCTTCGTTCATAACGATCATCTCTACTCCTTCTTTCTCTAGATGGTGATTCTTCTCTTATACTTCTTCTCTTGGGAGAATCTTCTCTTCTCTTGTAGGGGGCCGTACATTCATTGGAATAGTGTTCGGGCCTTCCACAATTGTAGCAGTTTCGCTCTTGAGTATAAGATCTTTTGTCATTGTAGGACCTTGACTTGGAGCTTCTCTCTTTGCTCCTACTCTTGTAGAACTTGTTGAAGTTCTTCACCATTAAGCTCAATTCTTCATTGAAGGTTTGTTTCTCACTCTATGATGTGGTGGCTTCACATGAGGCTTTGTAAGCACCACTTGATTTGTTGTGAAGTTCCTCTTTATCCTTGGGTGACATCTCATGAGCAACAATTCTTCCAATGACTTCCGTTGGCTTGAGATCTTGTAATTGGGCATCATTTGGATCAATGTGCACACGGTATCATATTTTCCATCCAAGGCTCTTAGGATCTTCTTGATGATGAATCTATCGGTCATCTCTTCACTCCCTAAGCCGGCAATCTCATTTGTGATAAGAGCAAGCCTAGAGTACAATTCAACGACACCTTCACCATCCTTCACTTTGAACTTGTCAAGTTGACTTTGAAGCACATCAAACTTGGATTCATTGACAGAGTCGGTACCTTCATGCGTGTCAATCAAAGTATCCCAAATTTCCTTTGCATTCTCAAGATGGCTGATTTTGTTGAATTCTTCGGGGCACAGTCCGTTGAAGAGGATATCACAAGCTTGAGCATTGTATTGTAGCATCTTCAACTCATCCGCGGTAGCTTCACGATTCGGTTCTCTCCCATCAAAGAATTCACCGTGCAAGCCAACACACACAATAGCCCAAACGGCGGGGTTATGTCCAAGAATATGCATTTTCATCTTATGCTTCCAACTAGCAAAGTTAGTACCATCAAAGTAAGGACCTCTACGGTGATAATTTCCCTCGCTAGACGCCATACTCTCCTAGGTTGTGAAACCAAGGCTATGACCACCAAAAGCTATGGAAATCAAAGCAAATGGAAACCTGGCTCTGATACCACTTGTAGGATCGAAAGTATGTCTAGAGGGGGGTGATTAGACTACTTGACCAAATAAAAATCTAGCCTTTTCCCAATTTTAGTTCTTGGCAGATTTTAGCTATCTTAGCACAAGTCAAGCAATCTCCACACAATTCAAGAAAGCATGCAAAAGAGTATATGAGCATCGGAAAGTAAAGCATGCAACTTGCAAGAATGTAAAGGGAATGGTTTGGAGGATTCAAACGCAATTGGAGACACGGATGTTTTTGTCGTGGTTCCGATAGGTGGTGCTATCATACATCCACGTTGATGGAGAACTCAACCCACGGAGGGTAACGGTTGCGCGAGTCCACAGAGGGCTCCACCCACGAAGGGTCCACGAAGAAGCAACCTTGTCTATTCCATCATTGCCGTAGCCCACGAAGGACTTGCCTCACTAGCGGTAGATCTTCACGAAGTAGGCGATCTCCTTGCCCTTACAAACTCCTTGGTTCAACTCCACAATCTTGTCGGAGGCTCCCAAGTGACACCTAGCTAATCTAGGAGACACCACTCTCCAAGAAGTAACAAATGGTGTGTTGATAATGAACTCCTTGCTCTTGTGCTTCGAATGATAGTCTCCCCAACACTCAACTCTCTCTCACAGGATTTGCATTTGGTGGAAAGAAGATTTGAGTGGAAAGCAACTTGGGAAAGGCTAGAGATCAAGATTCATATGGTTGGAATGGAATATCTTGACCTCAACACAAGTGTAGGTGCTTCTCTCTCAGAAAATGTGTACTGGAAGTGTAGGTATGTTCTGATGGCTCTCTCCCCTAATGAAGAGTGGGTGGAGGGGTATATATAGCCTCCACACAGAATCTAACCATTACACACAATTTTCAAAACTCGGTGGGACCGAATGGTTAAACTCGGTCGGACCGATTCAGCAAACCTAGTGACCGTTAGGATTTTCGGTGGGACTGAGATGCAACTCGGTAGGACCGATATGGTTAGGGTTAGGGCATAACGTAATCTCGGTGTGACCGATTACACAAACTCGGTGGGACCGATTTTGGTAATAAGCTGACCAGAGAGTTGGTCAGTTAAACTCGGTGGGACCGATTCGCTCATCTCGGTGAGACCAAAATGTTACAAAAGGGAAACAGAGAGTTCACATTGCAATCTTGGTGGGACCGATCACTCATCTCGGTAAGACCGAAATGTTACGAAGGGAAACAGAGAGATTACAATCCCATCTCGGTGAGACCGAGATCCCTATCGGTGAAACCGAATTGCTAGGGTTTGTGGCAGTGGCTATGACATTTGAAACTCGGTGGCACCGGACAGAAAGAATCGGTGGGGCTAAGTTTGACTTTTGGTTTAGGTCATATGTGGATGTGGGAAGGTAGTTGAGGGTTTGGGAGCATATCACCAAGCACATTGAGCAAGCAAGCCATTAAGCAACACCTCATCCCTCCTTGATAGTATTGGTTTTTCCTATAGACTCGATATGATCTTGGATAACTAAAATATAAAATGTAGAGTCTTGATCTTGAAGCTTGAGCCAAACTTTTTGTCCTTAGAATTTTGAGGGATCCACTTTCCTCATCCATGCCATTGTCACACCCTAGCTAGTTCAAGCATTAGAGTGTGCATCATGTTTAAATTCCTCTTAAATTTGAAATGGGGATGACAGAACCCCCAACACCCCCTAGAACAACTAGGGCTTACTAAAAAGTTTTTCAATGAACCTAAAATGCCCTTCTAAAAAGCCCACCATTTTTGTTTTGGGTTAAAACCCCTGACAAAAATGGTGAACATTTTTCTAGGACATCTTAAGGTCATTGGATTAATCCTTATAGTATTTACATTTGGGCATTTAAATGTTATATAATATTTTAAATGCTCAAATAATCATAAACTAGAATGTTTGCTGCTGGTTATATTCTAAGAAGTAGCCATGATTAATTTTATGATTTATGGAAATGCCCTGGCATTTTTAATAAAGCCCTGAAGTTATAGAAATAATAGAATAAAAAAACAGAAAAGAAAGAGAGAGAGGAACTTACCTGGCGCAGCCCACCTAGCCCACTAGCCGGCCCACCTGGCGGCCTAGCACTATGCTGGCCCACGCCAGCCAGCTGCTTCTTCCCCGCCAGGCAGGCAGGGAGGTGACGCCGGCGCGCCTGAGCTCGCCATGGCGCCACCTGCGTGCCGCCCGCGCCCCTGGACGCCTGGACGCATCCACGTCGCACACCGAAGCCCCTGGACACGCCATTCCCCCTGTCTCTCTCCCTCGCCGTTCCCCACCATGGCCGACGCCCCTGTCGCCGCACCGTCGTCGTAGTCGCGCCCTCCGTCGTCCTCGCGCCGCGCCATCGTGTCCATGAGCTCCGCCGTCGTCGATTACATCGAGTAGGCCGAGCCCCGAGTGCTCGCTCACCCCGGAGACGCTCCACTAAGCTCGTCCTCAACTCTGGCCACCGGAGATCCCCTTCGCCAACCCCGCTGCATCAGCTCATCCCGACCTCGCCGACTGCCTCGACGTGACCCACGTGAGCTCAGCCACCTCCCCACCCTCACCGTTCCCTCTCTCGATCCCCGTAGCGACCGCACATAGCTCACCCGCACGCACCGTCGCGGAGCTCATCACCGACGAGGCTCCGGCCACCCAATGGCCGCGCCACCCTCTCCACTAGCCCTACCGCACCCCCAGGAGCTGAACGCACCCAACCACGCGCCTCCCCGAGCCCCCTAGCGACTAGTTCAACCTTACCCGAGCTCCGGCCGCCGCCAAACTCGTCACCGGTGACGTTTCCGGCCACCCCAGCTCCACCCACTGCCACCACTCGACGTGGCTCCCTCCCCGCATCACGTAGATGGTCTCCGCCGTCCTTTTGGTCGCCGGAGTGCAAATCCCGTGCTGCTCCGACGCGTCTGGCCTCGCCGGCGGCTAAACGCCGGCGAGTTGACCCTGTTTGACCCCGTGTGGGCCCAGGTTGACCCCCCCCTGAGTCTATGACAGGTGGGGCCAGCCTGCTACTTAGTTTAGGATTAGTTTTAACTAATTTTAATTAGTTTAGTCACTGACATGTGGGCCCAGGCCCCAACAACAGTTAATTAGTGTTAATTTAACCCTGTTAATTAGCTGAGTCACTGACAGACAGGGCCCACCTGTCAGGTTTGACCTGGCCGACCCAGTTGACCCACTGACGTCACACCTATGTCATGCTAACGCATTAATTCAATTACTGGATTTATTCTTAATAGGAAATTCCAGAAAATAGCCAAAACTTCTAAAAATCATAGAAAATCAACCATAGCTCCAAATCAAACAAGTTATATATGAAAAATGATCAGAAAAATTCAATCTATCCATCTGTAGTGGTTTCATGCATGACAAAACAAGTTAACCTTGATGTTTAAGCAAAATGAGATAACGCACTAATAAGGCTATGTTAAATGAACTAACATTTGAATCTTTGATTCAAATGAGTTCATTTCTTTCTGTTCTAGATTGCATTAGGCCAAGACACATTCACTTTGCCATGTCATGGCATGCATCATATTGTTGCATATTGTCATGTGTTGATTATGTTTCGGTGTGTCCTTCGTGGTAGGTTCTGCCTCCGAGGATAACCCCGAGTATCCGTTTGAAGGGCAGTACCCTACTACCACTACAACAGGCAAGAATCCATTGATCATTCCGATACAAACCCATGTTCTCGCTTCTGCTCTTGTTTAATGCATTAAGACAACGCGATTCAAACTGCTGTTTGCTATGGTAGTTGAAACCTTATCCTTTGCATGACCTGTCATTCCCACAGTAACTAGATGAAACCCACTAGCATGTGTAGGAGTTGATTGAGCCATGTATGTGATTCCTACCTTGCTATGCCTGCTATGCTTAGAGTTGTGTCAGGTCTGGTTCGTCTAGGTGATGGGCTAGAGTGAAATGATTATGTCGGTAATGTGAGGGATGTGTTGAACATGTTCTGGTAAAGGTATCGATGAGAGGCCATGTAGGAGTACATGGTGGGTTGTTTCATTGAAGCCGTCCATAAGAACTGAGATTTGTATGCGTGATTTAAGATTCAGCTACTACCACACATTGGGCCCTGAAATATGACCCCGCTCGACTTACTGACCCCTCTCGCCCTCTGTCCAGGATTTGCAACTAGTTTCTGGTGTTTGTAGGTTATGTGTTGGCGGCCGTGCGTAGCCCTGACCCTAGGGGTGGGCTATGATGCAGTAGATACACTGTGGCCGAGTATGCCGGGCGCCCGTTTGGCGTCTCGGGACCATGTACACATCGTTTGGGGCCGTTGAGGACACCCCGGCCGGATTTCCTTGCGGATGGAACCTGAATAGGCGATAAACCTAGACTAGAGACTTGTGAGGTTAGTCAGGTCGTGGTCTACACCCACGTCGGCTTTCGCTTCAAGTCTGCCGAGCACATGTCGTGTGCAGACGCTAAGTGGTGGAAACATGTGTGATGAAGTACACCCCTGCAGGGTATAAAACTATTCGAATAGCCGCGTCCGCGGTAAAGGACTACTTAGTTGCCTATACAGTTCATAGACAAGTTAACGGTTACTACTAAAAGACTCAAGATAAGTGTGAGTACCGAGGATGGCCCTCTCGTAGGATGACGAGGGAGGATCCCCGATGGAGTATTGTGTTGGTGAGTAGTGGAATCGTGTGCGAAAACTATTTTACTAGTGGAGTTAAGTAGGATAGCTTAAACAAGAGTCAAAGTTGGCTTGCTGCAATAACCCCAGCACCTTCTTGAGAATGAGCATGTATAGTAGGTTCTGTTGTAAGACTTGCTGAGTACCTTTGTACTCATGTTTGCTTAATTACTGTTTTCAGACGACAAAACCGCCCCCTCCGATGGGTTCTACATAGACCTTGATGTCGACGAGTGACTAGCCACCCAGGTGGTGATCCTGGCCATGGAGGGCCCTATGTAGATACACAGGCTTCGAGAAGCCTTCTTTCTTTCTAATGTCTGTACTCAGACTAGTTGCTTCCGCATGTGCTTGTATGATTGTATGACTTGAGTGTCGGGTCGTGTGACCCCTACCTGTATGAACATGTTATGTATGGCTCTCTGGAGCCTTTAAAGAAAGTACTTGAGTTGTAGAGTTTTGTTGTGATGCCATGTTGTGTGCACTCATATCGGGCATATTGTGTGTATGATTGAAATGCTCGGTATGAGGGGGATCCGAAAATCTAATTGTTTATCCTTGGCAGCCTCTCATATGGGGAAATGTAGTCTAGTGCTTCCTGAGTGATAGTAGTCCGCTACAGCCCGGTTCACCAGAGTCCTGCTAGCCCAGCACTACTGCTCTGGACACTTGGCTGGCCGGCATGTGTTTCTCTTTGTTCCTATGTCTGTCCCTTCGGAGAAATGTCACGCGGTGACATCCGGAGTCCTGCCTAGCCTGCTACAGCTCGGGTTCCCCAGAGTCCTGTTAGCTCAATGCTACAGCCCGGAATCACTCGCTGATGACCAACATGTTCGATGAGATTCATGTATGCCTGTCTCCACAGGTCTGTGCCACTTTGGGTTCACGACTAGCCATGTCGGCCCGGGTTCTTTGTCATGTGGATGCTAGCGACACTATCATATACGTGAGCCAAAAGGCGCAAATGGTCCCGGTCCATGGTAAGGTGACACCCGTGGGATACCATGCGTGAGGCCGCAATGTGATATGAGGTGTTACCGGCTAGATCGATGTGACTTGGAATCGGGGCCCTGACAGCGTTGGCATCAGAGCCGGACTGCCTGTAGGTTCGTTGAGCCAAACTGGTCGATGTCGAGTCTAGAAATGCTTTAGTTATATGTAGGGGAATTGATTGTGGGAGGGAACGTAAGGCTCTTTTACTCCTTTATCGTATGCCCTCTGATCTGAGTCATTCTCTTCTCATTCAACGTGGGTTAAGGACTAGGCTCTCTTCTTCTATCAGGTTCACGTGTTACTAATTCGTAGTAGCTTATAGGGTTGTTGCTACAAGCCTCAGTATAGTTTCTACTACTTTTAGTATGTTGCCAGTTGAATCAGAACCTTGACATGATGTTGTTGAGTGGTATTGCAAACTGTTGTGGATGTCTCAAATCTTTTTCTGAGCATTTACAGCTGTTATGATGTCCAATTTTCCCTAGAAATTCTAGTGCCTTTGCATTATGGTTGTGCTTTCAGATGGCCACTCGTTCTCAAAACCAAGTGGTTCGCCTGACCCGGTGCCTCGATGTGCCCGGTCATACTGATATGTTAGTCCGGGTAATGATCGAGACAGGTTACCGTTGGTATCCCGAATACACTGTCGAAGAGCAATTCTGAGACTTTAATCAAAGCCAATATTTCTGCACAGTCAGGATATTTCCTTCTTATCCTGGATCTACCGAGCCCCTCCACTGTTCCTATGGACTCGGGGTTATTGTTGAGATGGCTGTGCAGGATGCTGCCTATTCCATGATGACCATCATGCGAGTCCGGACTGGCCTGCTTCGGAACACCGACTTCCGTTACATGCCAGCTTCACTTCCGGGAGCACAAGGGTATCTCCAGGCTATCTATGCTGACTCCACTCAGGTGGACTCACTAACTCGTACCAGTGCCGAGATGCTCGAGGATAAGGACCGAGAGAATCGGGCCTTGAGGCTAGAGCTTTTCAACACCCGTGATGATCATTAGGCCACTTTGACTCGGTTTGCACCTGCAGTGCAAGCTGGATGTATGGATACAAGGGATCTGTATCCTGTGAGATCTGCTCTGCCAGACATGGAGGCATCACCCCACCCCGTGGTCCCCGCAAGCCACCGTTTGTTGGTCCAAGACCTCATCCTAGCCCCTTTGGTCCACAAGCTCCTCAGGACCGTCTGTTCCCGGATGATCACGTTGAACTTCCAGGCTATGGAGGTGACTTCTATGAGGACTACTACGGAGCTATCTAAGTTAGTAGTAGTACCACTAGTATTGTTATAGTTGTATCTCCACTGTCCTGTGTGACTTGTGGAATATGACTTTGTGTGTAATCAATCCCGGAGGTGTAGACAAATAATGTATAGGAGCTTGGAATGCCTCCGATGAGATGTAACCATCGTCGTAGCCGCGCCCTCCGTCGTCCTCGCGCCGCGCCATCGTGTCCACGAGCTCCGCCGTCGTCGATTACATCGAGTAGGCCGAGCCCCGAGCGCTCGCTCGCCCCGGAGACGCTGCACCGAGCTCGTCCTCAACTCCGGCCACCGGAGATCCCCTTCATCGTCCCCACCGCATCAGCTCATCCCCGACCTCACTGACTGCCTCGACGTGACCCCCGTGAGCTCAGCCACCTCCCCACCCTCACCGTTCCCTCTCTCGATCCCCGTAGCGACCGCACGTAGCTCACCCGCACGCACCACTGCGGAGCTCATCACCTACGTGGCTCCGGCCACCCAATGGCTGCGCCACCCTGTCCACTAGCCCTACTGCACCCCCAGGAGCTGAACGCACCCAACCACGCGCCTCCCCGAGCCCCCTAGCGACTAGTTCAACCTTACCCGAGCTCCGGCCGCCGCCAAACTTGTCACCGGTGACGTTTCCGGCCACCCCAGCTCCACCCACTGCCACCACTCGATGTGGATCCCTCCCCGAATCACGTAGATGGTCTCCGCCGTCCTTTTGGTCGCCGGAGTGCAAATCCCGCGCTGCTCCGACGCGTCTGGCCTCGCCGGCGGCTAAATGCCGGCGAGTTGACCCTGTTTGACCCCGTGTGGGCCCAGGTTGACCCCCCCCCCCTGAGTCTATGACAGGTGGGGCCAGCCTGCTACTTAGTTTAGGATTAGTTTTAACTAATTTTAATTAGTTTAGTCACTGACATGTGGGCCCAGGCCCCAACAACAGTTAATTAGTGTTAATTTAACCCTGTTAATTAGCTGAGTCACTGACAGACAGGGCCCACCTGTCAGGTTTGACCTGGCCGACCCAGTTGACCCGCTGACGTCACACCTATGTCATGCTAACGCATTAATTCAATTACTGGATTTATTCTTAATAGGAAATTCCAGAAAATAGCCAAAACTTCTAAAAATCATAGAAAATCAACCATAGCTCCAAATCAAACAAGTTATATATGAAAAATGATCAGAAAAATTCAATCTATCCATCTGTAGTGGTTTCATGCATGACAAAACAAGTTAACCTTGATGTTTAAGCAAAATGAGATAATGCACTAATAAGGCTATGTTAAATGAACTAACATTTGAATCTTTGATTCAAATGAGTTCATTTCTTTCTGTTCTAGATTGCATTAGGCCAAGACACATTCACTTTGCCATGTCATGGCATGCATCATATTGTTGCATATTGTCATGTGTTGATTATGTTTCGGTGTGTCCTTCGTGGTAGGTTCTGCCTCCGAGGATAACCCCGAGTATCCGTTTGAAGGGCAGTACCCTACTACCACTACAACAGGCAAGAATCCATTGATCATTCCGATACAAACCCATGTTCTCGCTTCTGCTCTTGTTTAATGCATTAAGACAACGCGATTCAAACTGCTGTTTGCTATGGTAGTTGAAACCTTATCCTTTGCATGACCTGTCATTCCCACAGTAACTAGATGAAACCCACTAGCATGTGTAGGAGTTGATTGAGCCATGTATGTGATTCCTACCTTGCTATGCCTGCTATGCTTAGAGTTGTGTCAGGTCTGGTTCGTCTAGGTGATGGGCTAGAGTGAAATGATTATGTCGGTAATGTGAGGGATGTGTTGAACATGTTCTGGTAAAGGTATCGATGAGAGGCCATGTAGGAGTACATGGTGGGTTGTTTCATTGAAGCCGTCCATAAGAACTGAGATTTGTATGCGTGATTTAAGATTCAGCTACTACCACACATTGGGCCCTGAAATATGACCCCGCTCAACTTACTGACCCCTCTCGCCCTCTGTCCAGGATTTGCAACTAGTTTCTGGTGTTTGTAGGTTATGTGTTGGCGGCCGTGCGTAGCCCTGACCCTAGGGGTGGGCTATGATGCGGTAGATACATTGTGGTCGGGTATGTCGGGCGCCTGTTTGGCGTCTCGGGACCCTGTACACATCATTTGGGGCCGTTGAGGACACCCCGGCCGGATTCCCTTGTGGATGGAACCTGAATAGGCGATAAACCTGGACTAGAGACTTGTGAGGTTAGTCAGGTCGTGGTCTACACCCATGTTGGCTTTCGCTTGAAGTCTGCCGAGCACATGTCATGTGCAGACGCTAGGTGGTGGAAACATGTGTGACGAAGTACACCCCTGCAGGGTATAAAACTACTCGAATAGCCGCGTCCGCGGTAAAGGACTACTTAGTTGCCTATACAGTTCATATACAAGTTAACGGTTACTACTAAAAGACTCAAGATAAGTGTGAGTACCGAGGATGGCCCTCTCGTAGGATGATGAGGGAGGATCCCCGGTGGAGTATTGTGTTGGTGAGTAGTGGACTCGTGTGCGAAAACTATTTTACTATTGGAGATCCGTAGGATAGCTTAGCCAAGAGTCAAAGCTGGCTTGCTGCAATAACCCCACCACCTTCTTGAGAATGAGCATGTATAGTAGGTTCTGTTGTAAGACTTGTTGAGTACCTTTGTACTCATGTTTGCTTAATTACTGTTTTCAGACGACAAAACCGCCCCCTCCGATGGGTTCTACATAGACCTTGATGTCGACGAGTGACTAGCCACCCAGGTGGTGATCCTGGCCATGGAGGGCCCTATGTAGATAGACAGGCTTCGAGAAGCCTTCTTTCTTTCTAGTGTCTGTACTCAGACTAGTTGCTTCCGCATGTGCTTGTATGATTGTATGACTTGAGTGTCGGGTCGTGTGACCGCTACCTATATGAACATGTTATGTATGGCTCTCTAGAGCCTTTAAATAAAGTACTTGAGTTGTAGAGTTTTGTTGTGATGCCTTGTTGTATGCACTCATATCGGGCATATTGTGTGTATGATTGAAATGCTTGGTATGAGCGGGATCCAACAATCTAGTTGTTTATCCTTGGCAGTCTCTCATATGGGGAAATGTAGTCTAGTGCTTCCTGAGCGATAGTAGTCCGCTATAGCCCGGTTCACCGGAGTTCTGCTAGCCCAGCACTACTGCTCTGGACACTTGGCTGGCCGGCATGAGTTTTTCTTCGTTCCCATGTCTGTCCCTTCGAGGAAATGCCACGCGATGACATCCGTAGTCCTGCCTAGCCTGCTACAGCCCAGGTTCCCTGGAGTCCTGTTAGCTCAGTGCTACAGCCCGGAATCACTCGCTGATGACCGACATGTTCGATGAGATTCATGTATGCCTGTCTCCATAGGTCTGTGCCGCTTTGGGTTCACGACTAGCCATGTCGGCCCGGGTTCTCTATCATATGGATGCTAGCGACACTATCATATACATGAGCCAAAAGGCGCAAACGGTCCCGGGCCATGGTAAGGCGACACCCGTGGGATACCGTGCGTGAGGCCGCAATGTGATATGAGGTGTTACCGGCTAGATCGATGTGACTTGGAATCGGGGTCCTGACAGCCAGGCCATTCATTGAGCTTTTCCTGAAATATTAATCTAATGTTAGCTCAATGAGCTATATGTTTTTAGGAATTATCAAAACCACCCAGGGATAGTTGCACTTTCACCCGCATTGAGGTAGGGCCTCGTGAGTCCCGCGCTGGCTCACGAGTGCCCAGATACACCTCGCAGCCTTGCCATGCAAGCCACGTGTCAGGGCGGGGTTGTACATGCGCCGAGGGCTCCTCCCGGAGGGGGCCCCCATCCCACGCCCAAGTGGAAGCACCACGCATCGCGCTGGCTATCGACACTGCCGAGGAGCGGCTATGCCTGTGCACAAGTGGAAGCACTATGCTCGATGCTGGTGATAAACAACTAAGGACGGCCCCACGGTCGTACCATCCTCAGGGAGCCCATAGCTCAGCGCCCAGCCTCACCACAATGCCTCCAATCGGGAGAGCCGCGCGAGGGGGCTGGGCACGGCGGCTGCGCTCGGGTCATGCCCAAGCGCACGCTACCCAACCAGGTCCCCTGGACCTGGGCGTCACGCGCCCCTCCCGAGGCCTCGGCGAGGGCAGGTATGGAAATTGTTTGGACGTCAAGGTGGACTCCTAAGCATCGCGACTCGGGAGCCTAACTGGTCACGTAGCCCCTCACTCCATGGTCCGTCCTGGTCTCCGGTCGGCCCAATGGCGGTTGAGGTATGCTCGTGGCCGGGCTCTGCCGACGTAGAACATTGATCTATCCTCACGAACTCTCCCTATATGATGTTTGCGCGTCAAGGGGGACTCTTGAGCATCGCGACTCAGGAGCCTAACTGGTCATGTAGCCCCTCACTCCTTGGTCTGTCCTGGTCTCCGGTCGGCCCAATGGCGGTTGAGGTATGCGCCGGGCCGGGCTCTACCGACGTAGAACACAAAGCAAATAGGAAGGAAATCGAAAAACCTCGAAGCAAATATTACAAGCATATTGTTCTCACAATACCAAATGAACAGTCTAAGCGCCTCCACGAGGCCTGATACATGTCGCAGGAACGAAACGGGAAGAATAGCCGCAGGTCACCCCTGGATATCGCCATCGCCTGTGGAAGGTGCTCCCCCGTGGGCAACGATGTTCTCACCTTCACCACCAGCCGCAGGATCTGCGGCGTCGCCAGACAGAGGATCGGAGACAAAGCCGCAGCGGCCTCCACTTGACCTTGTACTTGACCTTGTACAGCCACGGCGGCAGCTTCGCAGTGATCTTCAGCCACAGGCTCCAGCAGCTCATCAAGGTGAGCGCTGGGGTCGCGGAGGTGCATATGGCTGAATATTCAAGTCCGTGCGGCTGATGACGGGACACGAGCTTCTGCCTCCGCCATGGGACCGAGGCCATCAACAACCTCCTCAAGAGCCTTCACCACGAGAGGAAGCAGCTGGGCGGGGATGTCCTTGTCGGTGTCCAGCGGCTTCTCTAAGCCATGCTCGTAGAGTGTCTTCAGCGCCTTGCGAGACCTCTTCTCGAGATCGGCGAAGGCCACGCGGTATTCGGCCAGGACTTGCGCCTTGGCATCGATATCGGCCTCTCTTGTCCCCATCTTCCGCTCCAATTCTTCCAACCGGTTGCGCTCGGCGGCCTGCTTCTTCCCCAGCTCCGCCAGCTCAGCATCACGGTTCTTGGCGGCTTCCTCCCGGGCCTTCATCTCCTCCTCCTTCGCTTGGCGGCAGCGTACCTCTTTGGTGTGCTTGTCGTGCAGGCTCTGCAACTTGCCCTCCAGCACTTGGCAGCGGTCACGAGCGGCCTTGGCGTCTTTCAGCGCCGCCTCACGATCGGCAGCAGCGCTGGCGGCTCCTTGCTTCTCCTCCTCGGAAGCCGCAGCAGCCTGGCCCAGCACTGTGCGAACCGCCAGGTCAGAGTGAAGCCAGCCAGAGGCCAACTCCAGATGTCTAGCCACCAGGCGTGGGTCCGCGCTCAGGAGATCCGCCTGCAGCTGGGTCATCTCCGAAAGGGCACGCTCCAAGACAGCAGCAGGAGCAAAAGAACCAGGGAGTGGAGGTGCTGCGGTGGGAGGAAGCGACACCGTCGCCAGGGCTTGGGAGACTGCAGGTTCCGGAGCAGCTGGGACCTCGTCAGCCGCGCCAAGCGCCGGCACCTCCGGAGCCAGCGGGGCCATGGGGGCTGGTTCCATGCAGCGATGTTCCTCTTGGCCCCGCAAGGACAACCAGGCTGTGGAGATGCGGGCGCTGCTGCCTCCTTTCTTTGCGGAAGGAGGCACGGCCATCGTATCCTCCTTCCTCTTCTTCGCCGAAGATGCCGGCCTGATCAACCAAGGGCGAGCGTCAGGAAATAACAACTACCGGCAGGCATAAATCGAAGCTCGAGACACCTATCGGTCCACCACGAAGTACTCCACCTTTCGCTTGTGAAGCTTGAAGCCTGACAGCATCAGGACCTGAAGGGCAGGCGTTCGGGCTCCAGCGGCGCCAGGCGGTGCGGAGGCAGAATCGGATCCATCCCCAGGAGGTTTTGGGGTGGAGGCGGCACCACGGACCACCAGCGACGACCTACCCTTCGTCGGGATGAGGGGTTGCTCCCTCTCCCCTTGGTAGGCGTTCGCTTCGGCATCATCAGGAAGGGCGTGGAGAATCTCGGCCATGCTCAGAGGGGAAGTCTCCCCCACCTCTTCCGGGGTCTTATCCGAGTCCACCTCCTCTTCCCCCTCTCCGCAGGACTCGCCAGAAGACACCTCCATCGGTTTCTGCGCCATAGGAGCTCCCGGAAGCACCGGCGGCACCAGCCCGCGCGCATCAAAAGTTGGCCTGGAGGCGACGAATTCCTCCCGGTCCCTGCGTTGGAACAGGGGAACGAAGGCGCTAGGCGGGTACTCCTGGTTGTCCCTGACTATGAGGCGTAGGACGGCGTCCAATTCATCGCCAGGCAGGTCCCCTGGCCTCAGGCGGGTCTTGTTTTCCTCTTCTTCGAGCTCCCAGAGGGGGCGCGCGCGCGCCTGGAGTGGGGCAACCCGCAGCATCAAGAACTCCCTCAGGAGCATCGCCCTCATTATCTTGGCCGCCCTCGCGTTGCCCGACTTCAGGTCGGTCATCATCTGCCCCAACGCCAAGCACGCCCGCTCGTCAACAAGCTCCACCTTGGGCCACCCCTTGCCCTGCCGGGGCGCCTCCGCCGGCAACACAAGGCACGGATGGGCGTGCTTGGCGTCCATCATGACCCACTTGGATCGAATGTTGTCGACTCTCTTCCCGGTGCTCGAGATCGAGTTGGCCTTGCCCCAGGCAACGAAATTAGCGCATCCGAAGGTGTGCTCGCCACTGACGCAGAGGAAGAAGAAATGGCGCAGGAGTGCCACATACGGCATCACGCCCAGGTACGACTCACAGTAGTAGTCAAAGATGGACAGGAGGAGGACAGAGTTGGGATGGAGGTGCAACGCCTGTAGCCCGTAGTGGTCGAGGACTTCATAAAAGAAATCAAAGAAGGGAGGAACCAACCCAACACCGACGCTGCTCGAGAAGAAGGGGAAGAAGGTGCTCCCCTCAGGCTCTGGCTCGTCAGACGCAAGCCGGAGCTCCATCTTCCCCCACTCATTGCTCTCTCCCGCTGTCAGCAGGCGCACGGAGGCGAGGCTCTTCTCCGTGATGGTGGGCGCCTCAAGAGCGGGCTCGTACCAAGCCGGTGTCGAGGAAATCTTGACCTTGCACGGCGCCATGAGCGGCAGATGCAGAGCTAGGCTGGGGCAGATCTGGAGGTAGCGGCGGCGAAGAGCGAGAAAGGGGATCTGGAGCGAGGCAAGGAAGAAGCAATGAAGGCAAGTGCTGCATGCGCCAGCCTTTTGTCAGGTCAAGCAGTTGCCAAGGCAGCATGGGGAAGCTGAGATGCCCATGTCCAATCAACCGCCACGCATCAACCGAGGTTGCGGGCTTTTGGGGCCCACGGTGCCCGAACTTGACCCTTAGCTTCGCCGTGAAGCCAAGTTCGAGCGCACCTTGGGCCCGGGGGCTACTGTCAGCGTTCTCGGAACGGGGGTCCCCAGACTTGCCTGCCTGCGGCCCACGACGTGACCAAGCCAGCAGGCCATACGGCCCATCTTCATCAACAAGGCATCCAAGACCCTCGCGAGGGTCCAAGCCTCGCGAGGCGGACGATGCAAGGCCTTCTCTGGAGTAGCCTAGCCAGGCAAGCTCACGAGGAGCGGAGATATCAAGGTGGGGCAAACCTCACGAGGCCCTCGTGACGTGAGCCATGATGCATGACACCAGGCGGGCGCCAGGCGGGAGCCAGCGCGCGCAGCGTCCTTGTTTCCTCTTTGGTGCTAAGGAGGCCAGTGCAGGCGACGAGTACCGAGGCATCAGGCAAAGGTTGCTATATTGGTGCAACAAGACCAAGAACAGGAGGACGGCAAGACGAAGGTCATCGTGGAGCCCAAGACAGCGTCACCGCCAGAGGTTTTCGCAGGCGAAGACCACTTTTGTCAGGATAGCTTGCACTAGCTGTTCCCCTTCAAATTGGCCCGCCGTTGTTGGCTCCCTTCCCGCTCGATATTTGGGAAGAGGACCAGGGCCTATATAAGTAGAGCTAGCCACCATAGTAGGGGCATCTGATCTGATCGCATCTGATCTGATCTCATCTCATCTCATCTTAGCTTGATCCAACCCGATCGAGAGCGGACTCACAAGAACACCTCAACCTCAGGAGGCGGTTCTTCCCTTGTACAGTTCATCATCTGCCCTAGAGGCAATCCACCACCACCACACTGGAGTAGGGTATTACACCACAATGGTGGCACGAACCAGTATAAACCTCGTGTCTTTCTGTGTTGTGAGTTCGTCGAGTTCGTCCGCGAGATCTTAGCGAGCAAGGGCGTAGATCGGTGGGAAGGAAAGACTTCGCGCGCACCCCAGTGTTCGAATCTTAAGGGTTTGCCGGAACCCCACATCTGACAGCCACAACTACCCTACAAGGGCTATGGACATCAAGATCGGTCTTGCATCCCGTGGGATAGCGCGTGCAATCCAGCCCCCCGAGACTCCCCTTCCGCCTGGAGCCACGCCGCTGACAGAACAACATAACTATGATGTTTTATTCATCATAAGGCACCATATTCATCCAGATCTCAAGTCTGAGTATTTACAGGAGGAATCTCCTGGTACTCTGTTTTTGGCCCTCAAAACGAGGTATGAACAGCAGAAGGCAGTAGTCCTACGATAAGCACTTCATGATTGGACTCATCCCTGTCTTTAAGATTTCAAATCCATCGGTGAGTACAATCATGTTGTTCATAAGATATTTTCCAAACTGTGCTTTTGTGAGAAGGGACCTACTGAGGGGAAGAAGCTAGAGAAAACTTTGTCTACTATGCTCCCTTCAGACAGAATCCTCCAACAACAATATCGTGCTCGTAACTACACTGTGTATTCCAAGCTTATTCATATGTTACTTCAGGCTGAAAAGCATGATGAGCTACTCGCTAAGAATGGCTCTTAGCGCCCAGTTGGGGCTCAACCATTACCTGAAGTTCATTTGAATGTTGTGCATACACAAAAGTTTAATGGTACCTTTCGGGGTAAATAATCCAATTTCGAGCATAAGCAAAAGCGCAATGGGAACAGGAGATGCAGAAACCCAGGCAAGGGAAAAGCCACTTCAAAGCCCAGGTTTGATAAATCCAAACTTCGCAACAATTGTGGATGCTACACACATTTTACTGAAAAGTGCACAATGCCCAAGCATCTGGTTATGCTGTACCAGCAATCTCAGGGACACAAAGCACCTCAAGGGAAAAGGTTTGAAGCCAACATCAACCTTCATCCGCATAGCGCAAAAGGATCGGTGGTTTGCACAATGTTCCTCCTGGACCGAGCAACCCCATGATTCCTTATCCGCCTGAGGGAAACAGAGAACATGTTGATTGAGTACACCGGCAAAAACGTGTTTGGCGACTTCGACTAGTCCCTCAATCTCCTAGTGATCTACTTAATTATGTCCTTTTGTGATGATTGTAATAAGAACATAAGTTTGTTGTTGTCTTTATATTGTATTGTATTAGCACATTTGATATAATAAAGATTGTATTCTATGTATTAGCATGAGGTTTTATTATTGAAAATTCTTTGTTTTATTTAGTTTTCTACGGGGACAACCCGATGGAAGAGGAATTATGCCTTGTGGACAGTGGTACCACAAACTCCATACTGAGGGAGATGAAATATTTTCAAACTCTGAGAAAGATGAATGGAGATATTCTAACTATCGCTGGACGTGATATAGTGATTGTTGGTACTGGACATGCCATATTCACCCTCCCAAGTGGTACACAAGTGACAATTGAAGATGCTTTATTGTATCCAGATTCTTCACATACCCTGATCAGTTATCGAGATATCCGTAAAAATGGTTTTCACATTGAAAACCATGAAGAAAACAAAGAGGTGTATCTACTCTTTACCAAAGATCACGGATATGGCAAAAAAGTACATGAAAAAATTCCTTCTATATCATCTGGTTTGTACTATATGTACATCAAACCCGTAGAACTGTTGCATACAAAGTAGTTTTTCAGAATGTTAATGCATTCGAAACACTACAAAAAATATACTTCTTTGATGATACGTGTTTGTCACAGTAGGTCGCGTTTTCTGCCATGTATGTACATCCATGACAAATTTATGACAGAATCAAGATAGTCATACATGTGCTGTCGTAGAAGTGTTCCATGACATTGCCAAAATTATCATCACGGAAGTGTCCACTTCCATCAAGATAAATCGCGCATCACAGAAGTGCTTTCGTCAAGGGTGACCGACACGTGGCATCCAGCGTAACGGAACGCCGTTAAGCTAACGGGTCGGATTTTGGATCCGATAACCCGTTAACAGCCATGACCGATGCCGATTTTCCACGTGTAAAATTCTCATTGGCTGACTGATCCATGCGTCAGCTCCGCGTTGGCACAGGTGTCACTCATCCAACGGTCGAGATGGGCCTATGATATGTTGACACGTGGACCGGCCTAAAAGTGGCCGACAAAGTTTAAATGGGCCGGCCCAACTGAAGGCCCATAAGATTTAGCGGACCATAATGAGTCGGCCCAGCTAAAGGCCCCCAAAATTTAGCGGACCATAATGAGTCGTCCCAGCTAAAGGCCTACACGATTTTGCAGACCATAATGGGCCGGCCCAATTAAAGGCCCACAAGATTTTGCGGACCACAATGGGCCGGCCCAGCTAAAGGCCCACAAGATTTTGCAGACCATAATGGGCCAGCCCAGCTAAAGGCCCAACATTCTCTGTCAAATCGGCACGTCAACGGCCTATCCTAAACTTGTCATCAACGCGGCCCATGGTCACTTCTGGCCCGTTAACAGTCCACTAAGTAACTGGGCCGAATAACGGCCCGGTGTATTTCCGGCCTGTTAAAGGTCCGGCTTCATTTGGGCCCATTTACAGGCCATCAAAACTTTCCGCCCATAAACGACCGTGAAGGATTTGGGTCATATTCGGCCATGTCTAACATTCGGCCTGTTAGAGGCCCACTATAGCTTTGGGCCACTTTCGGCCTGTTGTCATTTTCGGCATGTTAACGCCGGACGTAAACCATGGGCCATATGTGGCCCAACGTTATATCGGGCCCATTAACGGCCCATATAAAAATGATGATAATCTAGCCCGATCGAAGTTCCGGCCTGTTAAAGGCCCGTGTACTAGGTCGGCACATTTACGGCCCGTCTGAATTTCGGCCTGTCAAAGATCCGCATCGTAAATGGGCCACCATTTCGGCCTGCTAAGTCCAGTGGGTTATTTGGCACAATCAGGGCCCAATCTCACTTTCGGTATATTAAAAGCCCGTGTTTTTTATGGGCTCGAGATATTTACACCTATAAACGGCCTATTTTTACTGAGGGCCCAAATTATGTTTAGGCCTGTTAAAGGCCCACTATGGGCACAGGCCTACCAGAAAAATATGAAAGCTTATGGTGATTTAGGCCCAAATACTTTTAGTGGGCTACATGCCAATTTTGGCCCATAATCGTTTTTTCCCCAATTGGAATGGGCCCGACGAATGTTGGCATGTTGGGCTACTATGAAGCTTTCGGCTGAATACATTACTAAGATAAACCTACACTATACAAAAATAGCGTCGTAATTACTGCAACCTGAGGCAGCATCATAAATGTTGTATCACAGCAAAATAAATTCCAACCATACAACAAAAGGCCTATTGGCATAAAGTTTACAGTCCTTCCAGATAAAAGCACCATCAGATGTATAGAAGCATAGATCATTTGACCTGAGTGCTAATGTTTCAGGCTGTAGAATCTGATGGAGCAGCACGATCTCCACCTTTTTTTCGCCATTGCTCTTGAACAACGAAGCGAATGTCTGATAGTCTGGTTTCAAAACCATTCATGTCTTGACGACATTTCTCAACCACTATTCTTGTTTCCGAAACAACGTCCATTAGGGAATGGACTTGTGTCTGGAGCACAGATATATCACTCTATCTAGCAGGAAGATTTTGTTCAGTAGGCGATTTGGACGAGGTTACCTTGACAACCAACCTAGAATTACGCAGGAAGGTGCTTTTTGCGCTGTTAGTGGAGAGATACTGACACACTGTAGCAAGAGGTGACATTGTGCCTGTAGTAGCCTCGTCACCTTCAGGTGGTTGTGGCTGTTCAGTCATTTGTTCCATAGCTTCCTGAAAGTTTGAACTTGTAGATTAGTGTACCAGATAAGTTACTAATGAGACAAAAACAAACAAAGTAGGTTAAACGTTTATACATAACTTATTTTGGTGAACTACTGTAACACATTAGCATGTATTGTAGTGCCAACTACATAATAAAATCACTTTCGGAACATATGTCCATGTAGCATGCCCACTGTATTGTCTATTTCCTCACATTTGTTGACATCTAAGGATAAAGAGACATGGTTTAAAGTAGGATGAACATAGTATGGCATCATTCATATCATGGGCAAACAGATATAAAACAAACAGGCTATTTTATCATTGTGTGCACACGTGAACATAACAACTAGATTATGGATCGAGACCAAAAGAATATCCTTCATCTCTTTTAAACCATGTAAGTTGAAATGATACGTTAAGACAACTGTGAATAAAAGTGAACAGAGTAACTGACCCTGGCTGCAAACCAAGTAGTTAAATAAACACATCACAGTACCAATCAGTTCAAGGCAGGAGGAGTAAGGACTTACAACAGCGGCTTGAACTGGTGTGCTCATGCCCTTCATCTTGCTGGTGTGGCAATCCTTGAAGATTTGCACTGCATTCGGTTCAGGTTCTTTTTGGTCCGCACGGGCTTTCCTCTGTATTTGGAACAAGTCAATATAGATACGATAATATGGCACAAAAAAAGAAGGAAGTAGCAGCTATTTACAAGAGCCTCGCAGTGTGCAATATAGCTACGAGATCCTGTTGTCTGTAGGAATTTCACTTTTGAACGATTGCTTTTGTTCTTCAAACAGTTAGCCTAGAAGAAGATACACTTGTAAGGCACATACATAAATACAACTTCAATATGTGGGCTGATCAAATACATATAGCCTACCTCATACTTTGGATCAGACCCGTGTTTAACAAGGGTTGTCCAGTCTTCATCTGTAATATATTCCAGTGGAGATGTTTGGGCGATTTCATTGTTAGCCTTGCCTTCAAAGTGAGATTTTCTAAGGTGGTACCGATACTGTCGCAGAGCAGACTGAAAAACATGAGTGCATGCTTGATTAGTTGCATCACCTTTTGGATCCAACTTGAACCTCGTCTATTGAAAAAAGAATGTGAGTCTTATTAGGAGGAAGCTAGAAAGTATGGGACAGAGCAAGACAATATTACTAATTGCGATGAATAACATTACTTACGGATAAATGGTCAAGGAAGGTGTTAAACTGGGTGTTGTCTTTCTCATTCCTGTACTGGATCCACGTTGGGAGGATACGTGCATGACACCTAATGGCAACTGCTGCCTCTGATACTAACTTGGTTGACTCTGTAGCATCACGTGGCCTTTTTAAACCTGCCTCAAAATGGATCTCCATTCTTCCTCCTTTAGATTTTGTTAATCTGTCAAGCATTATCCCTGATGTCTGTTTTCGCTTGCGCCGTGGTACTAGTTCAACAACGAATGTGGAAAGTGTTAGTGTACATCAAACTGTGAGAGTACATATAAAGGAGCATGCAACTGCAACTTGACTCGGTCAGGTACCATCTTGGTGTTGAAGCTCATGAGGTTCATTTGATCTTGCCAAGTCATGTTGTGTCAGCAGTGCTTCAGAAGTAGTGTTAGGTGTGAAGGCAGCTTGGGAACTGGCCAGTTCCGCAGCAAACGAACAAGTAACTGGTTGAGATGCTGGTACAGTTGAAGCGGATGTTGCAGCTGGTGGAGCAGGTGATACTGTGTTTGTAGATTTAGCCGGTGGACTTGGACCTTCTACTGCACTATAAGTACCAGCAGATTCTCGACGGCAGAACCTTTTCCGTTTCACCCGACGAGTAACAGCACTCCCTACTATATTATATTCCTTGCTCTTTTTTTACTTGCCATGTCAAGCTGTACCCACAACACAAAAGAATAAAATGACTCTTCAGAACTCATTGATGCATGATACAGACAAGCAAAACTTTGATGTAAGACAACCGTATGAGGATGGAATATGTAAAAAAACAGGACGGCATGACATATTCACAGCTACGATGTGCAAACTAAGCAGAAGGATTTTCAAGAAAATAGAAGTAATGCAAGCTAGACACCATATGAAAGATGCAACCAATATTACTCTGCCAAGTTAAAAGTGTCTTGTCATAAGTGGCAATTTGAAAAATTAGAAGCAATACAACGTAGAAATCAATGCAAGATGCAACCACTATCAAACTGCCATGTTAAAAGCGTCCAACCATGAGAGACTGATGCGGGATACACAACAGCAGTACTTTGATGTAAGAACATGGTATGATAGATAGATGCAGTGTATTGTAGACACAGAAAGCCATGTCATATGCACATGTATAACGTATAAACTCGGCCGGTGCAATTTAATCAAAATAAAAGAAATACAGGCTAGACAACATATGCAACATGAAACCAATTATCACACTGTCAACTTAGAGCAAGCACCTGCGATGGTGGAGTACGGGAGATGAACTCATCATGTAGACTTGGGACTTCAACTTCATTAGTAGTAGCAGTGGAAAATCTAGAGAGTCTCTGTTTGCGTCGGTGCGGAGGACCATCAACATCCCCTAACTTACTGTTTTCCTTCCTATTTTCTGATATTGCCTTATGAAGTCAAAACCACAAGAAGATGAATAAAATTAGCTCTGCATAACTGGTTGATGCATGATACAGACGAACAGTACTTTGATGTAAGGCAAGCGCGAGATAGGAGGATGGAATATATACAAAAAAAGACAGCATTTCATATTCACACGTACGATAGGAGGATGGAATATGTATGAAAAAACAGTAAGCGGAAGACATTTCAACAATATCACTCTATCAGGTAAAAAGTGTCTCGTCGTAAGTGCCATTTCAAGAAATTAGAAGCAGTACAAGCTAGAAGACAATGCAAGATGCAACCTACATCACAGTCCCAAGTTAAATGTGTCTTATGGGTAAGTGATCATTGTAGGTATAAGTTGTAAGCTACGCAGATGCAATTCAACATAATCAGAAGCAATACAAACTAGACATCATACGGAAAATGCAACCACGTATAACAGTTCCAAGTAAGAGCAAGCACCTGTGATGGTGGAGTAGGGGAGATGTCCTCATCATGTACACGTATGTTCTAGAAACAGGAACACGTGTCATATTCACAGGCATTATGTGTAAAGTAAGCAGATGCAATTCAAGTTAGAAGCAATAGAAGCTAGACATCATACGCAACTTGCAACCACATATAATAGTGTCAAGTTAGAGCAAGCACCTGTGATGGTGGAGTAGGGGAGATGTGCTCATCATCTACACAGCTACGTTGACTGTCCAGCCTTGTGTTGTCTTGCGAATCTTGTTGGGAGGATGGCGGAGTAGAATCTGTAGAGACCCCCTGTTTGAGTTGCTCTGAAGGACCACCATTATCCACTGTCGGACTAATTTCCTTCAGCTGTAATGATTTGCATTGTGAAGTCAAACCGATAAGAAGAAGGAATAAAATTCTCTCTTCAGAACTCATTCATGCATGATACTGACGAACACTACTCGAATGAAAGGCAAACACATGATGCGAGGATGGAATATGTATGAAAAACAGGATGGTGTGACATATTCACACATATGATGTGATAACTAAGCAGAAGGCATTTCAACAAATTAGAAGCGCTGCAAGCTAGACACCATATGAAAGATGCAACCAATATCACTCTGCCAAGTTCAAACTGTATGGCGTTTCAACAAATTAGAAGCAGTACATGCTAGAAATCATATGCAACACACGACCAATATGACAGTGGCGACTTAAAGGTGCCTTATCATAAGTGACTGATGCGGGATATGCAAGAATAGTAGTCTGATGTAGAAATAGGAACACATGTCATATTTGCAGGCATTATGTTTAAAGTAAGCAGATGCAATTCAATAAATTTAGAAGCAATACAAGCTAGACATCATACGCAACATGCAACCACATATAATAGTGCCAAGTTAGAGCAAGCACCTGTGATGGTGGAGTAGGGGAGATGTGCTCATCATCTACATAGCTACGTTGACTGTCTAGCCTTGCGCTGTCTTGTGAATCTTGTTGGGAGGATGGCGGAGTAGAATCTGTAGAGAACCTCCATTTCAGTTTCTCGGAAGGACCACCATCATCCAATGCCTTGCCAATTTCCTTCATCTTTATTGATTTTGCATTGTGAGGTCATACCGACAAGAAAAAGGAATATCATTCGCTCTTCAGAACTCATTCATGCATGATACTGACGAACACTACTCTGATGAAAGGCAAAGTCATGATACGAGGATGGAATATATACTAAAAATGGATGGCTTGACATATTCACACCTATGATGTGGTAACTAAGCAGAAGGCACTTCAACAAATTAGAAACACTACAAGACACCATATGGAAGGTGCAATCAATATCACTCTGCCAAGTTAAAATTGTCTCGTCATAGGTGGCATTCATCAAACTAGAAGCAATACATGCTAGAAATCATATTCAAGACGTAAACCAATATCACACTGCCAACTTAAAGGTGTCCCATCATAAGTGACTGATGCAGGATACACAAGAAGAGTTGTTTCATGTAAGAACATGGTGTGATAGACAGATATAGTATGTACCAAAAACAGGAAAGCGTGTCATATTCACATGTATCATGTGTAAGCTAAGCAGATGCAGTTTACACTAATCAGGAGCAATACAAGCTAGACACCATATGCAACATGTAACCAGATATCACACTGCCAAGTTAGAGCAAGCACCTTGGATGGTGGAGTAGGGGAGTGGAGACTTGGACCTTGTAATGCACTATCAGTACAAGGAGAATCGGTACAGATGCTCTGTTTACGTTGCTGCAGAGGACCACCACCATCGCGTTCCTTACTCTTTTCCTTCCTCTTTCCTGATTTTGCCTTGTCAAGTCAAACCCACAAGAAAAAGGAATAAAATTTGCTCTTCAGAACTCATTGATGCATGATACTGACGAACACTACTTTCATGTAAGGCAGTCGCATGATAGGAGGATGGAATATGTATGAAAAATAGGATGGCGTGACATATTGACATGTATGATGTATAAAGTGTAAACTAACCACAAGGTGCTTGAACTTGTTAGAACGATGCAAGCTAGAAACCATATGAAAGATGAAACCAATATCACTCTACCAAATTAAAAGGGTGCCCTAACAAATGTATTTGACCAAATTAGAAGCAATACATGGCAACAGGCTAGAAATAATATGCAACGAATAAAGGTGACTCATCGTAAGTGATTGATGCAGGATACAGAAGAGAGGTAGTTTCATGTAAGAACAAGGTTAACACATAGATGTAGTGTGTACCAAAAATAGGAAGGCATGTCATATTCACAGGTATAGAGTGTAAACTAAGCAGATGCAATTTGCCCTAATTAGAAGCATTACAAGCTAGACACCGTATGCAACATGCAACCACATATCACACTACGAAGTTAGAGAAAGCACCTGTGATCGTGGTGTAGGGGAAGTGCGGTCTTCAGGTACAGAGCTACGTTCAATATCTTCATTTAGGCTTGTTGTTTCTTGAGAATCATCTGGAGAGGATGAAATTGCATTCTTTATAAGAGTATTGCGTCTCATATTAACCCACGCGCGTGACTGTCTCATCATAAGCGATAGACGCAGGATACACAAGAATAGTAGTTTGATGTAAGAACATGGTGTGATAGGCAAATGTAGTATGTACAAAAAACAGGAAGGTGTGTCATATTCACATGTATAATGTGTAAGCTAAGGAGATGCAATTTAACAAATTAGGAGCATTGATGAGGGATACACAAGAAAAGTAGTTTGATGTAAGAACATGGTTAATAGAAAGACGTAGTATGTACCAAAAACAGGAAGGCATATCATATTCACAGGTATAATGTGTTACCCTAATTAGAAGCATTACAATGTAGACACCATATGCAACATGCAACCACATATCACACTGCCAAGTAAGAGCAAGCACCTGCAATGGTGGTGTGGGGGAATTGCAGTGATCAACTAGAGAGCTACGTTGACTATCTTCATTTAGCCTTGCTGTTTCTTGAGAATCATGTGGGGAGGATGACACTGCACTCTTTAAATGAGTAGGGCGTCTCACAGTAACCCACTCGGGTGACTGTCTCATCATAAGTGATTGACGAGGGATACAAAATGAGCATTGGTTTGATGTACGAACATGGTTAATAGACATATGTAGTATGTATCAAAAACAGGAAGGCATGTCATTATCAAAGGTATAATGTGTAAAGTAAGCAGATGCAATTTAACCAAATTGGAAGCAATACAAGCTAGACACCATATGCAACATGCAACCACATTTGACAACGCGAAGTTAAAGCAAGCACCTGGGATGGTTGTGTGTGGCAATTGGGATCATCAACTTCAGAGCTACGTTTACTGTCTCCAACTGCTAACACTGCACCCATTAGAGCGCTGAAACGCTTAGTGCTTATCTTCGAATTACACTGGAGCGACTTCTGTCTTTTCTTTTTTGCATTCATCAACACTGTGTCCGAGTCTGAAATACCCATGCATAAAAAAACAATAGTGTGAGTATGGGTGAAGTGTGTGCACAATTAGTACAGTGTAAAGGTAGCAGATAGAAGGTTGTTGAGAAATAAATGACGGGACACATATGATAGCTCTACAACATGCATGGCACACTAAATTACTACAGGATTCTATGAAAATAACAGTCGACTGAAAGCAAATAGGTCAGTCCATTTTTTCTGCACCGTCCGATGTACAAAGAACGGGCGGATCGCCTTCATCTACCTCCAGCCAGTTAGTGTTGACGATCTTCCTCGAAACGCCAGCGACCATCGGCCCAGTTCCTCCCCTGCATGCGCCCTCCCCTCGACCTCACCGCACCGCCATCTTTGGCACCGCCCCCCGGCCATCCATTCAGGCCCCGCCGACCTCCAGATCGGGCGCAAGCAGCTCCTGTGCCCCACACCCCTAAGATAGACACCGATGCGCCGCTTCCCTAGGGAACCGGCAGACTAGGTGCTCCGCGCGCCTAAGCGGGTGCTGCTTCTTTTAATTGTGGTTCGACTGACCCTAAATTGAAATCCAGGCGGTCTACTTACCTCTAGCAAAGGGGAAATAGTAAAAGGGAGGAAACCTTGTGCATTTAGTATCACAAATAAGATGCAGTAAGAAGCGCTCAACTAGTTTCTTTCGTGGGATGAATACGGTGTGAGCGGAGATGTAAGATTTGCACGAATAAGAGAAGAGGAGTACCTCTTTCTGCTGGAAGTGTTGTGTCCTCCTTCTGTTTTTCCGACGATCTTCTTGTTGTTCGCTGGAAACTAGAAGTTGTGGAGGACGGTGCAGCCTTGGACGAACCCATGGCCAAGTTGTTCAGTGTGGTTCGGTGGCCGTCTGTCGGCAGCGGGGAAGTAGATCCGAGGCGGCGAACAATGACGTAGCGGGAACAGCTCCGGTGCGGTGGACGATTGCGATAGTGGAGCCGTAGCAGTGAGGCGCAGAACGGCGTGGTCGGAGTGGTTCTGGTACGGCGCATGTCGGCGTCGGCATCATGGAGGCGGCTCTGCCTCGGCTTCAGCTGCTAAGTCCTTGAGGGCGTTGCGGTTGCGGTTGCGTTGGACGATGACGTCGGGGTACTGGCTCCGGCGTGATGGAGGAGGGTGGCGGTGGATTGGCCACTATGGGGTGGAGGACGGAGGAGGGTGGGGTTTCGCGGCTGGTGGAGAGGGCGTTTTCGCGCCCACGGAGTATGAATGGGGAAACGGAGGAAGGCTGGGAACTAAGGGGGAACAATGTTTCGGTATGAGACGCGCTTGTTTGAAATTTGGGAAAAGTTACAAACTTTGCCCCCATCTAAAATTTCGGACATATTGCGGGTTGGAGGTAGGACAGTCATGTCAGGTGTCCCAAATGTGGGCGGGATAGATTTCGGCCAAGCGCATGGGTAGGTGCCCACGCCGTATGAATGCTTCTCGGGGGCGGTTGAGACTAGCATCTTGGTGAAGTTACAAACCTACCCTGGTTTAGACCTTTGGACATTGGGCCGATAGGCTACATGGGCCAGAGTCAGGACAGTAATTTCCTACCACCAAAAACATTAGTCTCGCGCGGTTTCAGGTGACCAGAGGCCTATTTGGCGCTTCGTTCAATATTTGGGAGTAGAAGCATTAACGTTTTCGGTTCTCTTGAATTGAACTTTCAGGATTTGTCAAACTTCACAAATCTTTACTCTTGAAAATCCTAAAGCTACGATTATTTTGGAATGGAGGGGGTACATTTGAATATACATTGTACACGAGTATATATTAAAAAATATGCAACCTACCTCAGTTCATGCATGGTTCCAGATATAATCTCCTTGGTTGCAAAAAAAAGTTAGATATGCATATGAATATATATATAGCATGTTCAAACTCACAATAAAGATTGATGCCCCCTTTTACATCTGATTTACAAATGCCATTATCTCGGGTTCAAATAGATGAATGCACTTCCTATGAATTCGAATCTTCAAAACCCCCTTTATGTTGAATACGACATGCGTTCTATTTCGTAGCTAGCAATTTGGAATGTATCCATGCAAGTGACAAATGTATAAAGTGCTTCACACTAACAACATGGAGTGCATTAATTAATGTTTATATATGAATTGCAAAAGCATCCATTGCCTGTATTTCAAACCGCTCTCACTCTATGGATCGATAATATGAAATAAACACATCCACATGCTAGAGTATGGGTGTCTGATAGACCGATTTTTGTCCATACGTAATTTGCAAAATTCATAATCTCATCCAAAAATAATAATGTCATTTATATTTTAATTTAATGCGTAGAACCGCCTTTTACACGTAGATGCACTATGCCTCGCCCCATTCTCACAAACGCGTTATATATCTCTCTATCTCACGCATAAGTGCACACACTTTATATGCATCGGCATTCCTCTTCCACAGATGCTCACAATCTCTCTCAGGGTGTCGGGGTGTCTCACGCACATGCTCTTTCTGTTTCTCTCTCTCTCTTTCTGACTACTATGTACCACTCTTTTCACTAATCTCAGTTGGAAAACACTATTTCTCTCACATGCATATATACACATGCATGGTCTCTACTAGCCCTCTATACGCACATATATGTGCCTACATGTCTCCCGCACGCACATTCTCTTTAGGCCTCTCTCGCACACATTGCCCCCCCCCCC
>NC_041390.1:545498771-545555532 GCF_002162155.2 Triticum dicoccoides
CCCCCGACACACCTCTCTCTTAGTAGTTGGCAGATATGATTTCATCATATCATTCGGTAGGCTATCCCTGGCTGTTAGGCTGGATGGTAATACGAGGCAAAGTTTTACCCTAGTTCGGAACGGACCCTTGCAGTTGAAGAAAGAGCCTACTCCTGGTACTGTATATTAGTGATAGGGGTGTGTACAAAGTACACGTGAATACCAGCCATTGTGCGATTGACGAACTAGCCCCCAAGATTGTATAACATACTAAGGGCCTAGGGTTACAAATCATATATAGTCGGCTTATCACCAGTGGGGATAGAGTCCTCCGCGACTCTGGTAGCGTCGTGTTGTACGCCGAGTCCTCCACATGGGTCTTCGTATAACACGTCTCGGTCCAACCTATATGTGGCGCAGGATGGAACCGACCCATGAGTCTTCATGTTGACCCACCACAACTAGAAATGATGTACCCACCACACCACACACGCAATTGGCCACTAAGAAAATAAGCATATACAATAGTACAACGGTATCTAGCTCACGTTACGTCTCCATATTTTGTTGATGACACTGATGGACTTTGCATTTGATGTGTGCTCCATATTTTTTTGACGACACTTACGGTCATTGTATTTCAAACAAAAGCATGATGTTGTCACTGGACTTCAGAATAAGCTCATCACGGTCACCACATACATTTTGTCATGCTAACCAACATGTGGTTGGATGGTTAGAGGACAGTGGTTTCTCCAGCCCACCAAGGTTAAAGTCCCGGTGGTCGCATTTATCTTGCGTTAATTTCAGTATTTTCCGGCGATGTACGTTCAGTGGGAGGAGACGTTCCACTCGACTACGAGGCACCTATGGTGACTTCGTAAAATCTCAAGATCATATATGCTGGCCCACTCTCTTGAAGGTGCTCATAGGGGTAGGGTTCGCGTGTGTGCGCTTATAGCGGTGAGTGCTTGCGCATATATATGAGCCCTAGCGTCTGTACCGTGTTAAACAAATACATATCATGATTATACGGTCACTGGCTCACCCGTACAACTCTGTACTTTGTTGATGACACAATCAATTGACCAGTCAAACGTTCCACGCGGCGCAACTAGTGTTGCACCATCGGGGCGCGTAACCGTGGGGCCCACCTGTTAGCCCGTATATGAAAGAAAGAAATGGTGGTTTGAGTCTGTACTATGTTAATAAAATAGGAGTACATTTTCGGGTGTTCATACGGTCACTGGCTCACCATACAGCTCTGTAATTTGTTGATAACACGATCAATTGACCAGTCAAACGGTCCACGTTCAGCAGCGCATATTACCATAGGGCCCACCCATCAGCGCATATATGAAGGACAGAAATGGTAATAAATTAGTGGCCGGTGGGTATTCGAAGTCGTGAGACCTCTGGTTGGCAGTCACCGGCGGTTGGGGGCGTTCATTGGCCGGTGGGGTGGGGATCCCCGGAGAAAAAGCTCGGCAGGGGGGGTAGAGGGATGGCCGGTGCGGCGGCGGACCGGCGGTGGGGAGTGGTTTCGGGGAGGGCGGGCCGGCCACGGGCGGCGGGGGCTGGCGGTTCGGCCGGTGGTGGCTGGCGGCTCAGGGGGGTGGAGTTTCATGATAAACTGGAGGCCCTTGATTTCGTATCCCACGGCTGGAAAATCTAATGACCAGACATGAAAAAGTCAGTCGACTGACGTGTAGCCTCACCCCGCACGTACACATCCACACACGCAAGACACACACGCATGTAGGCGTGCAACACTGACACGTACATACGCATGCATGCTGGCGTGCAACACTGACACGTACACATGCACTCACGAACACACGCACGTACGCACCCATGCATGCAACACTGAAATGTACCCTTGCACGCACGCAACACTCGCACGCCTGCATGCACACAGCACACGACGCAAGACACACGCTGAACCTATATGTGCATGCACCCTTTGTTAAGGACATGGATTGTTACGGGTGTTAATCAATCTTATCTATGATAAGCAGAACATTGATGTTTGCAGCGGTGTTTATGAATCATAACGTATCGAACGGGCTATCAACATAGTAGGCTTATCCAGATGAAAAAGATGATGTCACACTCAATGAACAACCATAGGTTTATGAAATGCCCGCTTCTGACCGCCCTGGCCCACCAAAGGTTCCTCTGCTATGCGCTGCTTGCGTTGGGTCACTGACATGCAGGCCATGCACCCAAAGAGCCCACACGTCAGTGGAAGAACAGCGCGGTGTCCTAGGTCAAAGTCGAGGGAGCCACTCGTGGCACGCCCGGCTGAACACGCCTCCGTGCCGCATTCAAACGCCTCCATGAAACCCGCCCGTGTGGAAGCCGAGAAACCCACTCTGGACACACGTCCATTCATGACCGGGCCGGCGTTAAACGCAACGCTGGCCGAGCTCCTCCTGTCTGCCGTCTATTTAATCTCCTATTTAAACGAGGCCAAACGCCGGCCAAGAATCGCACACCTCCGCCGCTCCCCTATCTCCTCCACCATTTTGTCCACTCTTACAATGGCTTACGAAGAGTAGTTATTCCGCATCCAAGCCGGCTGGGTAGCCCGCCGGATACGAGCTATGCAGCTCGCTGATCCACCTCCCTCCCCTCGCCCGACGGAGCCAGTTGCCGCCCCAAGCCGGCGCGCGGTTCAGCAACTCGCCGCTCCAGGCCAGCTCGACGAGGAGTGGCGCACGGGCGTCGTTGCTACCGTCCACGCCGCCGCCTCGTACCGCGTCTCCCGTTTCTGTGGCCGAGACTCCCATGCCGGCAGCCGCGCCATGCAAGCAGCGATAGAAGCCGGGTGCGCAGAGAGCGACGAGTCAGTGGCCAGCGCCTCCTCGTCCGCCGCCATCATCGAGGAGAAGTAGAACACGGGAGGCCGCCGCCGCTTGGGTCCCATGAAGGCCACCGCAGAGGCGACGCTGGCGCACACATCAGGTGTCTTGCCGGATCCTTTTGTTGCGAGGACCTTCGTTGACCCTGCATGGGCTCCACGGAAGAGAGGAATGTTAGGATGAACTCGAGCCAGTGCCGGCCATGGCGAAGTAGTGGCCGGTGATGAACTCGAACCGGTGCCAGCCACCATCATCTTCGGCACCAGCCAATGATATCAGTTGGGCAGTGCGGAAGCGAGCCGTCCTTTGCGCTGAAGCATATACCTCCGAGGCTCCCGGCAGTCCGGTGATTGTGCTGCCGGACATGAGGAACACAAATTGATTGGCGGGCGACCATTTAGGCTAGGTATTATATACCTGTGTTGTCCAAAACTAGCACCGCATAGTTCATTTGAATGTAATGAAATCTGTCATGTTTGTATGAAAATCCGGTGTTTTATATGATTTCTGTCGTTGCTTATATGAAATATCAGTTTGTCTACGTGTTTGCGTGAATTTCGTCCGGTTGGTTGAGTTGCTTTCATAATGTGTGCGGCTACGGTTGGATGGCGTAATTTGCGGGTCGTCGGTCGGTCTGCGGGCTGCTCGGGCAGCGTTGTGGGACAAAAAACACAACTCGTGCGAGCTCGTCTCCAACGTGCGCGCTAGAGGATGCATGACAGCATGAGCACCCGAGCCATTCCTCGTTCATCGGTGGCAAAGGCACCGGTGGACAAAAGGGTTGCCAATATTTTTGCTACCCCGGGCAAGATCCAAACATCCCCTCCCAACAGATTCAAATCCCTCATTCGCCGTGGAATTTTTCCATGTGTTGTTTTCATGGACTAGCAAGATGCCCGTGCATTGCACGGAACATCAAGATGCATTTTTTACAAACTCCCGCATAAATGCAAGGGATAATTAATGTCCTCCTTTGCTAGTACCATGAGGCAAACATCATTAATATTGCATCGATTAGTGTTAGTGGCCTTGTATATTTGCAAATTGTAATTTTGATAGTGGCCCCTTGTATATAAAAATGGAGGGAGAAAGATGAGAGATAAGGTGAGGAGGAGTGGGGCATGGTGGTGACTGGTGGTCGGACCGGGCGGAGGCATGGGGATGGACGGCGCATTATGTCTAGGTTTGTATCTCTCTCACACACACCCACGTAGGTGGGGGACGTGCACGGAGAGAAGAGGTGCATGCATGGTGCACGTACTCCCGTATCTTTCCCAACCACACCCGCGCGGGTACACGGTGGAGCTCATTTCTGTACGAAAAAGGCAGCCCACATGGTAATTTGGCACGTGTACTGGTTGTCCACTTGGTGGAGGGAGGATCGTCTACCACGGGTGAACAAACAAATTGCGACTTGACGCGTTATGTTAAATTAAAAAAAAGAGGCAGACCATGTGGGGCCTACCTTAGAGGCAAGGCTCTATACACTGGAGTACTTTTGATGTGTCCCATCAACTCGCAGAATGATGAGAAGCTTGCTTAGTACGCCGTGTCCCCCGTCCACGGGCGCGGTGGCTCGCAGGATGAGGTGAAGCTTGCTTACGAGTAGTAGTAGTACTACTACTACTACTATTGTATGCCTTTACGCCCTCTCCCTCGCCCACGCGCGCGGTGGCTCGCAGCACGAGGAGAAAATTTTACTACTCCCTCCGTTTACTCCTCGTCCCTACTACGTACTTTGGTTAGTACTCCCTCCATTTACTTATACAAGGCCACTATAAAAAATACATTTTGCATCTATACAAGGCCACAAATAGTAATCAAGACAAAAGTTACTACTCCCTCCTTTCCAGTTTATGGCTCAGTTTCAAGATCTCTCCAACCAAGGGAGACGGTGAGTGGTCAAATTAATTTTGTAGTTTGCACAAGTAATTAGTACGCTTGTTTTTCTCAAGTAGTTATGTTTACCGAGGCATTAATTAGAACAAATGCATGAATGACCACTAAATTTCCATGAACTTGTACATGCATTGGTTAGTTTCCTCTTGACACTGCTTGCGTCGGATGATCTAACGCACCTCGAAGTCCAACATGTAATGGTACTACTACTAGTATAGTAGAATTGAGACTTGTCAAACGGAAAAACGAATGTTTGTTAGATGAGCCCTATAAACCCTAGTGGGTACGTACTCCGTAAAAACAGATTTTTCCAAAACTAAGTCGCTCCCTTACATGAATTATGTAGTATACTCCTCCGTTGACGCCCCCTTTCATGAATTCTATACTTCCTGTCACCGACATGTGGGACATATAGCAACCGGGTCGACATGTCAAGCACCAAATAACAGTGCAGAACAGTAGGGGGGACGCACCCCACTCGTACCGGCCCAGTAGTAGTAATGAGCAATGAGACGTCAAATCACAATGCCGCACCTTCCCAAACGGACGAAGCAACCATTATTTCACATTTCGGTTCGCCATCATCTCAAACCACGTAGTATTGCTTCTGCCTCAAGAGGGACACGCGCATCTCCTTGGTACATCATGACACGTGGGACCGCATGACATGCCATGCTCCCCCGCCGATCGCTCGATAAAATCACCTCATTTTTACTATACTTCCTCCATATCGGTTTACTACATGGCATGCACGTCGTTCTAGGTTGAGAATTTAACTAGCTATATATGTGATGAACAGTACTCTAGCCTTTTAAAAATGTATACTTTTGTACAGTAGTACTATTGATGGATTGCGCCATGGAGCAAAAACTGAAATTAAAAAAAGGTGGTACATATAGAGAGCGCTCATCGCCAAATTATGCATATAGTACTATTAAAAAAGCTAGTACGTGCTTAATTGGGGTGCTAAACTATATTAAAGAAATACTAGTAGTATGTACATACTGAAGAGTAAAAGTAACGAGAAGAAACATAACATAGTTCTGCTGGGGGCTCAGCACAACACACCCCTCAAATTAAACTAAGCACACCTGAAATTAAACTATGCAACTAATCCGGTAGACACTGCATTAGAAGTTTAGAACCACCATGAGCAACGACACTGCCACCTTATTACTCGGAGTCCTCGTCCATGTCCTCGACTTCGTCCTTGTCCCTCTCCCTCTTGGCCGATACTTCTTTGCTTGAACCGCACACTTGGCTGTTGCTCTTCATCCAACCCTTGTAGATATTGAAACAAATGTAGCCATCCATTGCAGCATAGTGGAAGTGGTCTATATCTAGTACATTCAGCTGCCATGCATGATGATGAAACGTGTGATGAGGTTTCTCCAGTTTACGGTACAAAGTATGAACCATGGCTCCTGCCAGGGTCAGCATTGAAGGCTGACGAGAGGGCACCAGCCGATTCTTCTGGAGGTCGAAGAGGTTGCCTACAACGAGGACTATCCGACCCAGGACTTCTTTGTCGTTCTTAAAGTCTATAGTAACGAATTTCACTGTTTTGTCCTTGAGGAAGTTCTTAAAATCCTAGCACTCAACGTCGGCATGGCATATGTGGTAGACCAAGCAAATGTTATGTACACAAACCTGGATCACGGCGGGCTTCTTCCTCTCTTCGTCCTTTAGATCCTTCTCTCATCCTAGGACTGTGGTGTACTCAACATCTAGCCCAGCGACCCACTCATCATCATGCGTCTGAAGCGAGAAAGGCATCCTTTCACCGTCGCGGAAGAACGGGTGTAGATGACGTCGAACTCATCGCCGGTGATGGTTCTAACCTTGTACTCACCGCCGATCGTGGAGATTTGGGACGCCATGGATTTGGGAGGAGGGTTAGGATTAGTGGAACTGCGATAATGTGAATGGACGGGATGACTAGGAGCGAACCGTCGTAGTATTGAAGGACATGCGGTGACGAGTAGGAGCGAACTGCCAGTGTGCGAACGGCAGGGTAGTGGCTTTCCATTCTCCCATGATACGGGCTTCCGAGAGCCCTTTGATCTGAGATCGAAAGGTTGCATGACGTGATTCTAGACCTATGGGTGAATATCCTATCCTGGAGGGTTATTTTGCAAATTTTCAACAACTTAGCATGTGACTGTTTGATGGCAGATCCAAGGGCTGCCAGCAGCCCGTATCATGGTCGCGCCTACCACGCCCGTCGCGTCGCTCGCGCGGTCGCGCCCTTGGAGATTTAACACGGTGCGTTAGGCTATCTGATGTTGGCATGTCATACATAGTCATCACTTAGTCACTCATACTACAACAAGGTTGGCTATAAGTGTATTTTTTTACTCCCCTCTATCTCTTTCTTCGTAATGGATGTGGTCAGGAATCGGGAGACTCACACTAGTCGTAGCGCCATAGTTAAAATGATAATGGCAAGTCAAATCACGGGGCCCCACCTGTCCAGCAGTAACTCACTGTCAAATCACACGGCCCTACATTTGCAGCAGCCTACTCCCTCGTCTTCTCGCATCTCTGTCGGACCGACTAGGCGGAACTGCCCCGCCTACCGCGCAGGAAAAGCCCTACCCTCGACTTTTAAATACAACTACATCCGCTTAATAATCCAATAATATACTTTTTGTGATATAGTAACTCATATTTAGTTAGTCAAATGAATGACCTAGAACTACGTGCAGGCCCTATGAACCGAGACGCCTAAAAATAAAAAAACCGAGATGGAGATGGTAGTTTAGCACGTATCTTTTTAGATCAATATAGTGGGGATTCACCAAGGAGCAAAACCAAGTGGTAGGCTGCTCCTGTCGTGTTGGCGTAGCAACTCAAGCAGGGTCAGTCCGCACAAGAAATGGTGACACACTTAACAGGACCCCTTTGGCTGACATGTGGCTCATCCACCGTCTTGTTCCACGTGCGATGCACCATATTACAGTTCGGAGCAGCGGTTGGAATTGGAGGCACCCCGGTCGTAGCGCCGCAGTAGTAGAAAATGAGCGATGAGGGGTCAAATCACAAAGCCCCACCTTTCCCGCATTAAGCTGGACGTACGAAGCAACCATCATTTCACTCTAGGGCGCAAGAGCATAAAGAAAAGAGAAAACAATGATGTGTGCGGCAGCTACCTAGGGCACCCTAGGGTAGGGGTCTCCACTACAGATCCTTTTTTTAAGTGCCTCCACTACAAATCGGCTTCTCCCTCGTCCTCTTGAAGAAAACCGATGGTGAGTGCGGCGGTAAGGTTTGTTGGAGTACTACAGCATGCGAGGCCACATCGTAGTAAATGCGTTCGAGTCGACGCCTTAAATATGTGTGGGCCGCTTGGTTTTACGGGAACGAGGCAGCATTTTGGGTTCGGGGACCAGTGGAGATATAGTACGCACAAAAAAGTGTGGACGTAGGTTCGACCGAAAGGCAATGATGCATGGGCCCTGCATTTTGATATACCCGGGGCCGCGTGAAATTTGCTACTCTACTCAAAACTAGTAAGGTACACATGTATTGAACGCATGAGATTTCGAAACCAAATTATGAATAAATACACACTATAGCATGTAAAGCTTTGAGTCATATATGCATGATGTAGATGTTCGTTTAGTTCTTACAGTTCATATCATTCAAAATATATTAGTTTTATAAAAATGTTAAGATTCATGAGGTTGTGCATTGTAAATCATAAAGTAAAAAACAAATAATGGCAATTCATTTAGAAAAATAATCAATTATGATACAGAAGATTCTAGAACAAAGGAGAAGTGCTTGTGTTTTGAGGTTTGTGCATTATGCTTAAGTTCAATCATGGAGTCTTCTAAATTGTACATGTGGCAGATCTGGTGGAATGTTGATGATATCCAACGGCCAGTAGTGCTCGGATTTGCCTATCTCTACACTGTCGGGTTAGCTTCATCCAGCGACTATCTTTCAAAGTTAATGGCACACTATATAGTTCTTGTGCCATAGTTGCATGTTTTGGAAAAAAACTACTAGTGGGTTGTACTATCTATTTAGCAATAGAAGATGTATACATGGAAGTTGTTGGGAAAGAGATGACATGGAGCATCTTAATTCCTGTGAGTAGGGATTGGAAAAGAGATGTCATTTGGTTCACATCATAGGAACTTTTCTATTGAATCTAGAGATGACATGTATCTCAATTCCTATGAGGAGGGATTAGAAAAGAGATGTAATTTGGTTCATATCATAGGAACTTTTCTATTGAATATACGCTAATGTTTATTTTCCTTTGGAATTAAGCGAGTATAGGAATCCATTCATATGAACCAAGTGGCTCTAAAGCTATAGAAAGGATATCATGTTTATTTCCTTTGAAATGTGGAGTATATGAATCTATTCCTATGAACCAATTGGCTCTAAAGGAAAAAATCCTATAAAAATCATATCATATAGAGTTCCTATGATATTCCTCGACACTAAAGGATGCTTGAAATTGCCGCGGGTGATACGATGGTCTTTCTTTGTAGACTCCTCACCCATCTTTATAGTTACCTCTCGAAGATGAATGAAATGATATATAGTACATGGTATTCTACGTGTGCAATTTGGTACACGAAAACTCGGTAAAAGTTTGCGAGGTTCGAATTTTCAATAAAGCTATATGCAGTGCATATCGGAACGGAGGGAGCATACGGCAGTTGCTAACACTCACGTGGAAGATTTGTGTGGAGGAGGAGTGGCTAATCTATTAAATGACATGGCAAAACTGACACTGTCGGATGCCCATCTAACGGTTCTTACGGCGTTCATTAGGAAAAGGCTTGTGGCGAACGTTTGTCGGATAATGATTTACGGACACATGCATTGCAATGATACGTGCCCCCCTCTCTCTCACGCACACGCATCCTCACGATTCACGACTCTCCCGAGTCCTCTCGCAGACTCGCACGTCGCACCCACCGTCTATCTGCAGGTAGACGTCACGCACATATGTGCTCTTCATATCCTACCCTCAGAACTTCTAAAAATCAAAAGACAACACTCACATTTTATTTTAGCTCACACGTCACACACTTATACTATTACTCTTGCGGCGAATGTTCTTTGGGCATAGTATATTGTACTCTCACGTAGAGAAGCGGTGCACGCACGCACTCTCTCACACCCACTCGCAGGTACACGTGGGAGCGCATTTTTTGAAGCTGGTACAACAAAATCACTCCACTATATATAAAAGCATGAGCCTTAGCACTTGCTTTACTAGGGTTCCTCTCGTTCACTCTCTCATGCTCTCCAGATCTAAGCAACACAAATGTGGCCACACTCTGTCTCAGCTCACGGCTGGTCACGAATCCGGCCGGATAACCTCGACCGGGGCAGGGGTGTAGGTGCATCGTTCACGCTGTCGTCGGTGGTGAGGGAGGAGACCAACGGCTGCCCGCGCGTCCTGATTGGCGGCCGTGCCGTTCTCTCTGAGAGAGCCCTAGCTCGGGAGGGCCTCCAACGCCGTCTTTGCCACATGCCGACGACCCTCAGGTATATATTCCTTCGAAACCTGCCTTGCTCTACTGCCCCAGCTCCCTTTGTGTGGATCCTTTTCTACTTCCGTCCGCTGTTCCAAATCCACCTAGACTTCTACTATTATTAGAAGTAAAGCTAGTTCATACAGTCGACTCAAAGCGTTGGTTCAAACAGGGAAGAAAGTGGGAAAGTTGTAGCATGAATCTAGGACTTGGTTCTAAGAGGAAACGGGGGAAAGTAGTAATATCTGTCACTGTTTAAATAACTGTATTTCGTATTTGCGCAAACAGGGATGTCTGTCTCCATATCATTTCGGGATATTTATCTCCATATCGTTTCTATCCGCGCAATCAAAAGCACACACCTCAGTTTTAGTACAACTGCGCAAAATGAGATGGCTATCCCTCGTTGTTGTCGTCTAACCTCCCATCCTCAAGGTATCCCTACATTGGTAGTAACTAAGGTAGAATGACCAACGCAATCTAAAAGAAGCTGATTCATATGTTTTACTTCATGATTGCAGTGCAGGCACGAGCGAAAAGAACTGCATCCTAGTCCAGAATGCACTTTCTACAAGTTCATCCATGGACCAAGGACTAGCTGGCACGGCTGCACGGCGGTTTTTTGGACAGGTGCGCGGACAAGAGGCATTGTGGTCTGCTTATTTCTGCAAATAGCGGTGCTTAAATTTAGTGGAATGCACAAGCATTTCAGCTGGTCAGTACACTGCATGGTTCAGTTCAGCATTCCAGCTGAGACCACAATTATAATTGGTTATTCTGGAATGAGAGAACCTAACCCTGGATGGTGGCAACAAGAAAAAACCAGAGTGAACTCCAGGAAATTTAAGCCTGCCGGGAGGCCCTTTGGTTAGAGAAGCCTTGCTTGGTTTTTCCTGATTTGTAAACCTTCTCACAACTTTGTCTTTTGCTGTCAACTACTATATGTTAGTTATGTTCTATGAATCATTGAGATGTATAAAATTTCTTAACTTATGATTTTCAAGTTTTTTATGAAGACGAGCTTAATGTGAGTGTTCCACATGAGCGTTGGACTAGTGTGTGAACCTTTGGAATTTATTACATTGGGGCCTCAATTAACTGCATGAACCACTGTAACAAGATACATAGTTGCTTATATGTCAGACAGCAGATTGTTGATTGTTAGCTGGTCGATAGTCTAGTGTTGAAGTGAGCTGAGCCAATGTGCCATGTTTTGCACAACTGCTTACAAGTGGGGTAGCACCAACAGTGTTTACAAGTACTTATGTATACGTGGGCGCACGGTTCTCGAACGAGTGCTCTATTTCATCAAAACACACACTGCTCGTATGATAAACCGTGACAACTTATGTCTTACCATGCCATATTCATGAAAAAACTAGTGAGGATGCATCTGTTTTGGCAACAATTACGTTGGTTCTCAAATGATTCATGGGCACATAAAAGTAGCAGTAGTTCCCATAGACGGATTCAAACAGAGTACTAGCCCCAGAGGGGTCGATAACAGGCAAGGTTCGGATAATTAGACACAATCGAAACTACTATTAAACACTAGCTGGGGCAACTATTTCATGCCTCGATCTAATTTGGGCTGGACACAAGACGGACCTTGCCATGAACATCATCGAGGACGTCCCGCAACAGCTCAATCCTATGAACCTTCATGAAGACAACCTTGTGGCCTTTCCACTGATAAACTTGTTTGTGGAGGCATGCCACGTCATCTTCCTGCGTAAGCTTGACAAGAACGGTATGCCTCACAAACGAAGGAGTAGCTTTGAACTTCTTGTGCTTCAGTACACCCTGGACAACACGTCTGACAACAGTGAGGCTGGAATACAACTCTTCATTGGTATAACCACAAATGACTTCCAGGATCCAACAGCCTAAGAACTCTGTTTTCCCAGTGTGTACATTCAGGTCGTCCGCCTCATAGCAAGTGACATGTACAACCACACAATCCTTGTCTGCATCAGGGCTCTAATTGAAACAGAAACAAATTCTGAATTACTTTTCAGTATAACAAACACAAGTTATTTAAACCACTGTGTATAGCATGGCATCAAAGCTAATAAAATTTTGCATTATTAATCACCACATACTTCCTTTTCTAAAAAAATCACCACATACTTAGATGAAAAAACACAATCGAGATCGGCAAAGAAGGAAATCACCTTGGGCAGCTCAGCGGGGGGGGGGGACACATCCTCGAAGGGGGAAAACTGCTCCTGCAGTGCCACGGGGGCTGTAACCTCAAATGGGGCATTGACCATCTCAGTAGTGGCCGTGAGCATATCTGGTGTCGGCTTGGTGGTTGCCTCCATCTTCTTGGAGCTCTCTGACTCGTGGGGATCAGCCTCCCGCGTCTGCTCCAATATCGGCAGATCTTTGCCTGGTTCTCCTTGGTCCATCATGAAACTGACGAATACTAGGAGACCACTGAAAGGAAAACACAATCGCAATGACAATGAAACAAAAAAGAGACTGAGGATCGGTTACTGCTTTGCAAAAGTTCTTTTTATTCTCTGAACAAAAATATACCAACATCACGGATCCGCTTACCTTCCCTTCGTTCGGAGAGAAGAATAGTGGCACATGCGAGTGTTGCCTTTCTTGAAGACGGTGAGGGAGAAGGGGATTCAGCAAAGTATGAAATGATGGTTGCTTCGTCCGTCAAACTTAGGCTGTGGGGAGGTGGGGTTTTGTGATACAACGGCTCGTTACTACTGCGCTACGACCGGGATGACTCTCCGCCTGCATACTGCCTTCTAATTTCGTGGATGGCATTTGGGCACGCACGCTGCATGGCCCGCATGTCGGCGAACAAAAGTATAACGTCATTCAGTGGAGGGAGATGTTTCAATGACCTAGGAGGAGCCAGAAGCGGTAGAGTGTCTCCACTGTACTAGTAGTAATTGTTTTTTGGGTAGCTGTAGAGTGTCTCCACTGTACTAGTAGTAATTGTTTCTCTGGGCCCAAGACAAAACAGCCCATCCGCACTAGTAAATAGTAGAATCAATTCAAAAGCCCATATATTTACTGAATTGATGGATGGGTATGTCGAAGAGCAAAAAAAGGAGTTTCAGGTGGGCAAAAGATCTTCTGAATGTGTCGGCTTCTATTTACAACATATTGTGGTCATAATCCAGTAAATTTTATGACCCAGGATGTTCATTCTATGGACCTGACCGATCCATTTGACTGTGACTGCCGAAAACAGTGCCGGAGTTAGATGTTGTTGCCCTTTTCAATCTGGTTTTTTTGTAAACCTGATGAACAATTAACTTTCGTGCTTTTGTACAGTTTGTAAGTTGGAGTTAGATGTTCCTGCCCTTTTCAACTCGGTTGTGACTGTCATATTTTCTTTAAAACAAGGCAAATGGCTTGCCATTCATTTAATTTAGAGTGAAATATTGTACCAAATCCCAGCCAAGGGAAATAACATCACTCTCGCCGGCTGCTTGAGCTCACTGTGCATTATAGAAGCCAAGTGATTAGCCCCCACCAGCACCCACAAACTTATTTCGAACTAGCACATCAAATGGGCTGTAAATTTTCATAGGAAACGTTGCATGACCATGACAGATTTGGATTCTGACATTTGGGACCTGCGAGGAAATAGCCTATCCAAGGTGGTGTCAACTTACTAGCCAGTCAACAAACGATTCTGCCTACCAGCCATTGGATTGACATCCAACATCTGTCGTGTATCTTCTATCTCTTGTCTTCTTCTTCCTCTAGTCGCCCAAACCACACCACCCCGTCGGCTCCGCCTCCTCCCGCCTCCCATGGCCGGCTGCGCCTCCGCCGCCCTACCGTACGTACCCTCCAACGTTGGCCAGTCCCTCCCTCTATTCCCCCACACGTCCTGTTATTCTCCGGTGATGTTAGCCCCAACACGCACCCGCGCCCGAACCAGTCAACCCTCGTGCTCCCCTCCGCCTGTGACTGGACCGGCGCATCTTCAACGGCTCCTGTTCGTTCAGTGTGAGGCCTTGCCGTCGTCCTCCACCTTGCGGCCTTGGTTCGCACACTGTGCGCGGTGTGTCGCCCTCTTGCGTTGTCAACGTCGTCAACAACCAAGAGGAACAAGGAGATGACTGTACGTGCAGAGGATGACATTAGGGACCCACCAGCGTCATGGCAGTACGCAAGCAAGTGCCTCTATAGTACAAGTCCAAAAATATGGTTCCTCCTAATGGTTGGACATCTGGGGCTCACGCCATTGTCAACATAGTCAATAAACGAGAGAATTACACTACGAGCGGCTGACACCAGGCACCCAGCAAGTTGCACAGTTTTTTTTGAGGAACAAGAAGTTGTTATTTATACTAGTTTTAGCGACGGATCAGGGTAACAATAGGGCTGTGCGGGGGCTGTGGTCCGTCTAGCCAGGGTTTTATTTATGTTTACCACATCATGAGCCCAGTTGTGTTTTTTTCTTGCAGAAAATGGCTAGCCCAGTTCTATTATTTTTTTGAAGAAATACCCAAACAAGGCCTACTTGCTTTATCAGCACTGCTGGGCCGCAAATCTTTCAAGACGAGGAGAGTTTCATTCGGTTTGCCCAAAAATGGGATGTACATTTTTAAAACACATCAAACTGGGAATTAGTTTCAATTTTTTTTCATTACAAGATCTCCAATTCCATTGATTTTTATGCGTGGACAATTATTTGGATTTTATATTTATATAAATTATTTTTCAAAATAGTTTGAATGTGAATCAATATTTCTGGTTTAAAAATAGTTGACCACACCGAAATATGGAAAATTTCATATACTTTTTAACCGTGGCCACAATATGGGGTGTAATGCTAACAAAAAGAACATGGGCTCCAAAAAAATTCTTAAGAATTAGCAAATGGGTTGTACATTATTAGAAATAATGGCAGATGGGTTGTATGCTGTTTTCCACAGATTTGAGGCTGACTTGTGCGCCTACTACAGGTTGACGTGTATGCTTTCATAAAAAAAGGTTGACGCACACGCAACGCCCTGTCAACTTAGTCAACACACGAGAGCAGTGACTGTTGGATGTCCATCCAACAGCCGTCGTGCTTCTTCAATCTCTGATCTTCATGCTCCAACCACTCAACCAAGCGCCGGTGGGACTGCCTGCTCCCTCCTCCTGCGGCCGGCTATGCTGTCGCGCAGGCCTCACGGACCCACCGTGCTACCATCGCTGGCCTAGCCATCCCTCTACTCACCCACACATGTTGTTATTCTCTGAAGACGGCAGACGAACCAGTAAACCCTCGTACTCCTCCGCGTGGGAAATAACTGTCGAGTATTCCCTGGCTCTGTGTCGTTCCCTTCCTAGGCCTCGCCGTCGTCCACCGCCCTGGTGCTCTTGGCGCGGCCTGGTCAACGTGCTCAATGAACGACATCCATCTGAAGTGGACTGGACATGGAGAGGCTGATAGTTGGGTCCACGGCCACACGCAAGGAAATGCCTCCTTATTACGCGTAGAATAATGATTCCTCCACCTGACAGCTTGGACCCACATGAAGGGCCTCTGTATTTCGTGAAACAAACGTTCCCCCCGCTGACAGGTCGGACCCGCCAGCTATATATTCGCACGCAAGGAAGTGCCTCCTTATTACGCCCCAAAAAATGAATACCCCCCTGCTAGCTGGGACCCACCATATTATTGGGCTGACTTGTGGGCCTACTAAGTTTACGGGGACGGAGGGCTTTGTCAACTTAGTCAATACTCCAGTGACCGTATGATGTCCATCCAACGGCCATAGTGCTTATTCAACCTATGGTCTTCTTGCTCCAGCCGCCCAAAGCAGCGCCGGTCGTGCCGCCTGCTCCTGCCTCCCGTGGCCGGCTGTGCTACCACGGAGGCCTCACCGCCCCCATACTACTCCCACCACTGGCCGGCCATCCTTCCACTCACCCACACCCCCTGTTATTCTGCAGCGACGACAGCCTCACACCGCAGCTGAACCAGTGAATGCTCGTACTCCTCTCCACGTGGGCATCCATTGCCACGTCTTGCCCGGCTCCGTGTCGTCCCCTTCCTAGGCCTCGCCGTCGTCCACCGCCGTGGTGCTCTCGGTGCGGCGTGGTCAATGTGGTCAACGACCGACTTCCATCGGAAGAGTACTGTACGTGGAGAGGCTCACAGCTGGGTCCATGGCAGCCGCAAGGAAGTGCCTCCTTATTACGCGGAAAATAATTATTCCTCCACCTGACAGCGGGGACCCACCGGACGGGCCAATAGTATTTTGCGAAAAAAATCGTTTCCCCCTGACTGTTGGAACCCATCGGACGGGCCACCGTATTTCGCAAAAAAAAGTTCCCCCTGCTGTCAGCTCAGAACCACCCGGAAGTGCCTCCTTATTACGCACAAAAAATGAATACTCTCCCGGGTAGCTGGGACCCACCTTGGTGGGAGGCTGACTTGTGGGCCTACTAAGTTGACGGGGACGAAGGGCTTTGTCAACTTAGTCAATATGAACGATTCTAGCTCCAATGACCGTACGATGTCCATCCAACGGCTGTAGTGCTTCTTCAACCTCTGGTCTTCTTGCTCCAGCCGCCCAAAGCAGCGCCGGTCGTGCCGCATGCTCCTGCCTCATGTGGCTGGCTGTGCTGCCACATAGGCCTCACCGCCCCCAACTATTCCCACCGCTGGCCAGGCCCTGCGGTGACGGCAGCCTCACACCGCAGCCGAACCAGTGAACCCTCGTACTCCTCTCCGCGCGGGCTTCCACTGCCACATCTTCCCCGGCTCCATGTCGTCCCCTTCCTAGGCCTCGCCATTGTCCACCGCCGTGGTGCTCTCTGCACGGCACGGTCAATGTGGTCAAGGAACGACTTCCATCAGAAGAGTACTGTACGTGGAGAGGCTGACAGCTGGGTCCACGACCACAGCCCAGTTTTTTTGTGATTTGCCAAGTAAGTTGCTTTGTCAGGCCTGTTGGGCTGCAAATCTTTCAAGACGAGGAGAGCTTTCATTCGGCTGGCCGAGAAAATGGCCCATCAGTAATGAGAAATGGGCTGTACATTTTTAAAACACATCAAACCGGCAATTAGTTTCAAATATCTTTTTTTTATTTCAAGATTTTAAATTACATTAATTTTTATGCGTGGAGAATTTGTTGGATTTTATATTGATATACATTTATTTTTAAAATCAGTTTGAATGTGAGTCGAAATTTCGGGATTAAAAACAGTTCGGACCGCACCGAAACATGCAAGTTTTCGTATAATTTTTTAACGGTGGCCACAATATGGGCTGTAATGCTAACAAAAAGAATATGGGCTCGAAAAAAACCTTAAGAATTAGCAAATGGGCTGTAAATTATTAGAAATAATGGAAGATGGGTTGTATGCTGTTTTCCACATATTTGAGGCTTTCCTAAAAAAAGGTTGACGCACAAGCACTGACTGTTGGATGTCCATCCAACGGCCGCCGTGCTTCTTCCATCTCTGCTCTTCCTGCTCCAGCCGCTCAAACAAGCGCCGGCGGGACTGCCTGCTCCCTCCTCCCCGCGGCCGGTTGTGCTGCCACGCAGGCCTCACCGCCCCACCGTACTCCCATCGCTGACCTAGCCATCCCTCTACTCACCCACACTTGTTGTTATACTCCGGCGATGGCAGACGAACCAGCAAACCCTCGTACAGTCGTACTCCCCTCCGCGTGGGAAACCACTGCCGAGTCTTCCCTGCCTCCGTGTCATCCCCTTCCTAAGCCTCGCCGTTGTCCACCCCCGTGGTGCTCTCGGCGCAGCATGGTCAATGTGGTCAACGACCGACTTCCATCGGAAGAGTACTGTGCATGGAGACGCTGAGAGCTGGGTCCATGCCCGCCGCAAGGAAGTGCCTCCTTATTACGTGCAAAATAATTATTCCTCCACCTGATAGCGGGGACCCACCGGACGGGCCACCTAAAAGGATCGATATGGTTGACTAGAGGGGGGTGAATAAGCAACTAACAATTTTTAGCTTTTCTTTAACAATTTAAACTTTGCATCAAAGTAGGTTATCTAGATATGCAATTAGTTGAGCAACCTATATGATGCAACAAAGATAGGAACACAAGCAAGCAAGGGATATATCACAAATAAGCTTGCACAAGTAAAGGCACGAGATAACCAAGAGTGGAGTCGATGGAGACGAGGATGTGTTACCGAAGTTCCTTCCTTTTGAGGGGAAGTACGTCTCCGTTGGAGCGGTGTGGAGGCACAATGCTCCCCAAGAAGCCACTAGGGCCACCGTATTCTCCTCACGCCATCACACAATGCGAGATGTCATGGTTCCACTATTGGTGCCCTTGGAGGCGGCGACCGAACCTTTACAAACAAGGTTGGGGCAATCTCCACAACTCAATTGGAGGCTCCCGACGACACCACGAAGCTGAACCATAATGGACTATGGCTCCGCGGTGACCTCAACCGTCTAGGGTGCTCAAACACCCAAGAGTAACAAGATCCGCAAGGGATTAGTGGGGGGAATCAAATTTCTCTTGGTGGAAGTGTAGATCGGGGCCTTCTCAACCACACCCAAGCAAATCAACAAGTTTGATTGGCTAGGGAGTGAGATCGGGCGAAAATGGAGCTTGGAGCAACAATGGAGCTTAGGGTTGGAAGAGGTAGTCAAGTAGAGGAAGAAGACACCCCTTTTATAGCTTAGGAGAAAAATCCAACTGTTATCCACCTACCAGCCCGCGACTAGCGGTACTACCGCCCCAGACCAGCGGTACTACCGCAGGGCCACACGGTACTTATGCTTGCTGACAAGAGGTACTACCGCAAGGCCACGCGATACTACCATGCGGACCCGCGGTACTACTGCAGCAGCAGCAACAGCTAGGGCAGACCTGTAGCACAAGAGCTGAGGGCGGTACTGCCGTGGGCGCGGTACTACCACTCCCCCTTGCGGTACTACCGCAAGGCAGGAAACCCCTAGCCTGGGAAGAGCGCGGATAAAGATACATCCGTGCCTACTTCTGGTGGTAAATGGAAGAAGCAAAAATCCGACACAGTACTACCGTAGAGGAGCGGTACTACCGCCTGGCAGCTGATCCAGGCCGTGCACAGTACTACCACGCAAGGGATGCGGTACTACCGCAGTGGTGCGGATGTAAAAAATTGCATCTGCCCCTACTACCGCGAAGGAGCGGTACTTGGCCTGGGGGCCATGGTACTGCGGCTCCAGAGGAGTGGTACTACCATGGGCACCTGCGGTACTACCGCGCCGAAGTGCGGTACTACCGCGGGTGCCTGTGGTACTACCGCTCAACAAGGAGCAGTACTACCGCAAGCACACCAACAACAGTCGGGACACGGGAAAAGAGGATCAACGGAGGATGCTCCAAAGTGCAGAGGAAAGGAGGGGACAATGAAGAAAACGTGTACGTGATGATTCCACCCAAACCTTTCCGACGCGGACCCCCTCTGTCACACCATAGCTAGTTCATGCATTAGAGTGTTGCATCATGTCTATCCTTTCATCAGAAACTTGAAATGGGGATGTCAGAACCCCCAGCCCCCTCTGAAACCAACTAGGGTTTACTAAAAACTTTTTCAATGAACCTGAAATGCCCTTCTAAAATGTCCATCATTTTTGTCTTGGTTCAGAACCTCTGCCAAAAGTGTTGCACAATTTTCTAGGTCATCTTAGGGTCTTTGAATTAAATGATAAGTATTTGAATTTGGTCATTTAAAATTATATAAAATATTTCAAATGCTCAAATATTCTTAAACTGAAATGTTTCATGTTGGAAATATTCCAACTTTGGACCAGGAGCAGTTTGGTGATTTTAGGAGTTGCCTAGGTATTTTTAATAATTCAACAAAGTTGCAGAAAAATAGAAAAAGAAAAAAAACAGAAAGGAAGGACTTACCTGGCGCCTGCAACCCGGCCCACCTGCCGGCCCAGCCCAGCGCCGCGCCAGCGAGCTGCTTGCCGGCCAGGCAGGCAGGCAAGGTGCTCGACGGCGAGCACCGCATGGGTGCCACGCACCTGCTCGCCGCCTTGCTGCTCCACTCACGCGGCTAACGACGTGGATCGACCCCTCTCTCTCCTCCGAACCCCCCAGACGCCCCCTCTCCTCTCCAGCTCCTCCCCCTCGCGCTCCCCAGCCATGGCCGACGCCACCGCCGCCGCTCCATCGTCGTAGCCGCGCTCCCCGCCGCCCGTGCTCCGTCTCGTGGTGTCCAGGAGCTCCGCCGCCGTCCACTTCGTCGAGCTAACCGAGCCCCGCGTGCTTGTGAGGCCCGAGTCCACCGCACCGACCTCGCCCGAGTTCGCCGTCGCCGGAGATCCCCTTCAACGCCGTCGCCGCATCAGCTCGTCCCCGACCCCACCGGTGGCCTCTACGGGTGCTCTGTGAGCCTAGCTACCCCTCCTATGCTTCCTCTCTCGCCCCCGAGCCGTGTAGCCACCGCACGAAGATCACCCGCACGCACCGCCGTGGATCTCGTCGCCGACGTGCTCCCGGCCATCCTCCGGCCACCTCACGGTGTCCAACGCACTCACCACGCTGCGTTGAGTCCAACGGTGCACTCCCCGCACCTCACCGCACACCCTAGCCCCGAGTTCGCCTTCACCCGAACTCCGGTGACCGCCTAGGTCGTCGCCGGCGCCAACTCCGGCCACCCCGACCCCAACTGACTCCACCAAGAGCCGCGGCTCGTCCTCAGCTCCACCCCGATGCCCTCCGCGACCCATTTGGTGGCCGGAACAGCCAAAACCACTTCCGCCACCGCGTCGGGCTCGCCGGCGGCTAAACGCCGGTGCAGCCATTTTGACTTTGACCACGGGTGGGCCCTGGTTGACTCTGTTAAGTCAATGACAGGTGGGGCCCCCTTCTGCTAATTATCCAGATTAGTTTAAACTAAATTAAATTAGTTAATTATCCACTGACACCCTGGACCCACGCGTCAGGTTTGACCTGGACCGGGTCTGTTGACTTGCTGAGGTCAGCATGACCTCATGCTGACGCAGTAAACCTTTTCTGAAATTAAAATAAATCTAAAATGATTTATAAATTCCAGAAATTGTTGCAAACTTCAAAAATTCATATAAATTCAACCGTAGCTCCAAATCAAACAAATTATATATGAAAAATGATCAGAAAAATCCAATCTATCCATCTGTACTAGTTTCATGCATGTTTAAACAAACTAACTTGAGGTTTAGTGCAGAACAAGATAAAACACTTTAAAGGGCCATTTATGAGTTGAAATTTGAATCTTTGGTTCAAATTGATTCAAACCCATCTGGTTTTAGTTGCATTAGCCCAACACACTCATATTGCCATGTTTCATGCATGCATCATATTGTCGCACATTGTTTGGTGATGGTTGTGTATCGGTGTTCTTTGCGGCAGGTTCTGCCTCCAAGGAGTACCGTGATTACCCTAGCGAAGAACCGTATCCGTGCATCGATCCATCAGGCAAGCAACCAACCATTTGATCATATCGATACAATCCCATGTTCTCGCTCTTGCTCTCTTTTACTGCATTAAGACAACGCGTTTCCAACTGCTGTGTGCTACGGTAGTTGAACCCATTTCCTCTGCATGACCTGTCATTGCCACGGTAATTAGATGAAACCCACTAGCATGTGTAGGAATTGATTGAGCCATATGTATGTGTTGCTCCTACCTTGCTATGCCTGCTATGCTTAGAGTCGTGTCAGGTCTGGTTCATCTGGGTGATGGGCTAGAGTGAAATGATCATGTCGGTAATGAGAGTGATGTGGTGAACACGATTTGGTAAAGGTATCAATGAGAGGCCATGTAGGAGTACATGGTGGGTTGTTTCATTGAAGCCGACCTTAAGAACTGAGATCTGTATGCGTGATTTAAGATTCAGCTACTACCATGCATTGGGCCCTGAAATATGACCCCGCTCGACTTCTTATTCACCCTAGTCCTCTGTCCAGGAGTTGCAAGTAGTTTCTGGTGTTTGTAGCTTACTGGAGGCCGTGGACAGCGCTGACCCGCGGGGTGGGCTGTGATGCGGTAGGTACGTGGCACGGTGTATCGAATACCCGTTAGGTATCTCAGGAACCCTGTACACATCGTTCGGGGCCGTATGGGAAACCTCGGCCGGACTCCCTGCGGATGGAACCTGGATAGGCGATAAACCTGGACTAGAGACTTAGGTGTTTAGGTAGGTCGTGGTCTACACCCACGTCGGCTTTCGCTTGAAGTCTGCTGAGCACATGTCGTGTGCAGACGCTAAGTGGTGGAAACATGTATGAAGAAGTACACCCCTGCAGGGTTAACATGATCTATTCGAATAGCCGCGTCTGCGGTAAAGGACTACTTGGTTGCTTATACAGTTCATAGACAAGTGAATGGATACTACTAAAAATCTCAAGATAAGCGTGAGTGCCGAGGATGGCTCTTCCGTAGGATGACGGAGGTGGATCCTCGGTGGTGTATTGAAGTGGTGAGTAGTGGACTCGTGTGCGCAAAACCATTTCAAGTTGGAGCCTCGTAGGATAGCTTAGCCAAGAGTCAAAGCTGGCTTGCTGCAATAACTCCACCAACCCTTCTTGATAATGTGCATGTATGTACGATCTGACGTAAGTCTTGCTGGGTACCTTTGTACTCATGTTGCTATAATTTACATATTACAGAAGACGCTGCAACCCCTTCTGATGGGTTCTTCGTAGACGTTGACATTGATGAGTAGACTGAGGCCCAGGTGCTAATCCTGAGCTTGTGAAGGTCCACGTAGTATAGCTAGGCTTTCCAAGCCTCTTTTATTTTACTAGTTGTCTGTACTCAGACAAGTTACTTCCGCTGCTGGTTTGTATGACTGTATGACTTGAATGTGGGTCGTGTGACCCGTACTTGTATGTATGTATGTATGGCTTTCTGAGCCTATAAATAAAGTACTTGTGTCGTAGAGTCATGTTGTGATGCCTTGTTGTATTTGCACATATCGAGCATATTGTGTGTATGATTGAAATGCTTGGTATGTGTGGGATCTGACTATCTAGTTGTTTATCTTTAGTACCCTCTCTTACCGGGAAATGTCTCCTAGTGTTTCCATTGAGCCATGGTAGCTTGCTACTGCTCCGGAACACTTAGGCTGGCCGGCATGTGTCCTTCTTCGTTCTGTGTCTGTCCCTTCGGGGAAATGTCACGCATTGAGTACCGGAGCCCTGTTAGCCCGCTACAGCCCGGTTTACCGGAGTCCTGCTAGCCCAGTGCTATAGCCCGGACCCACTTGCTGATGACCGACACGTTCGATGCTGGGTCATGGATGCCTGTCCCTGTAAGTCTGTGCCACTTTGGGTTTACGACTAGTCATGTCAGCTCGGGCTCCTTATCATATGGATGCTAGCGACATCATCATATACGTGAGCCAAAAGGCGCAAACGGTCCCGGGCAAAGGTAAGGCGACACCCGTGGGAATACCATGTGTGAGGCCGCAAAGTGTTATGAGGTGTTACAGGCTAGATCGATGTGACATTGAGTCGGGGTCCTGACAGCGTTGGCATCAGAGCCGGACTGCCTGTAGGTTCTCCAAGCCAAACTGGTCGATGTTGAGTCTAGAAATGCTTTAGTTATATGTAGGGGAATTGATTGTGGGATGGTACGTAAGGCTCTTTTTACTTCTTTACCTCATGGCATTCTGATCTGAGTCAGTCCATTCTTCTACCGGGGTTTAAGGATTAGGATCTTCTCTCTCTATCAGGTTCACGTGTTATGAATCAGTAGTACCTTATAGGTTTGATGACTACAAGCCTAATTCAGTTCTACTACCTTGTTATGCTGATAAGTTGAACCCAGAACCTTGATATGATATTGTTGAGTGTCTATGCAATTTTTTGATAAATGTCTCAAACCCTTCTTGAGCATTTACAGCCGTTATGCTGTCGAAATTTTGCTAGAAATTCTAATGCCTTTGCATTATGGTTGTGCTTTCAGATGGCTACTCGCGACCAAAATCAAGTGGTTCACCTGACCCGATGCATTGGTGTGACCGGTCATACGGCCATGTTAGTCCGAGTGATGATCGAGACGGGTTACCGTTGGTATCCCGAATACACGGTCGAAGAGCAGTTTCGAGATTTTAACCAAAGCCAGTATCTTTGCACCGTCCGGATATTTCCCTCTTATCCTGGTTCTACCGAGGCTCTTCACTATTCCTATGGGCTCGGTGTTACTATTGAGATGGCTGTGCAAGATGCGGCTTATTCTATGATGACCATCATGCGAGTCAGGACTGGCCTGCTTCGCAACACCGACTTCCGGTATATGCCGGCTTCACTTACTGGAGCGCACACTTATCTCTGGGCTATCTATGCTGACCCCAGCCAGGAGGACTCACTAACTCGCACCACTGCTGAGTTGCTCGAGGATAAGGACCGAGAGAATCGGGCCTTGAGAATGGAGCTTTTCAACACCCGCGCCGATCATTGGGCCACCTTGACTCGGTTTGCACCGGCTGTGCAAGCTGGATGCATGGATATGAGAGATCTGTATCCTGTTAGGTCTGCTCTGCCGGACATGATGGATTGGCGTGATGTGGGAGGCATCACCCCACCTCGTGGTCCTCGCAGGCCACCGTTTGTTGGTCCAAGACCTCACCCTAGCCCTTTTGGTCCACAGGCTCCTCAGGACCGTTTGTTTCCGGATGCTCACGTTGAACTTCCAGGCTATGGAGGAGACTTCTATGAGAACTACTACGGAGATGACTGAGATAGTAGTAGATCCACTAGGTATTGTAATAGTTGTATCTCCACCGTCTTGCATGACTTGTGGAATATGACTTAGCGTGTAGTAATTCCGGGGGTGTAGGAAAAATAATGTATAGGAGCTTGGGATGCCTCCGATGATATGTAATCCTCCTCTCACCGTAGTAGTACTTGTTGGTCTTGTACTAAACCTTGTATGGTGTGTATGACGATGGAATAAAAGAAGTAGTTTCTGTATCTACCATGTCATACGGATGATCATCTTGCATTCTGAGTTGTCCATTACATTCTACATTCTATGTCGGAATCTTGTCATGTTGGACTAAACCATTGTCTTGTTTTTCCTAGGATGGTCAACACCCACAACAACCCTGCTCCCCCAGAGCAGGCCGAAGGCAGCAGAGTTGGGGATACAAATCTGCCTCACCCTCCCTCTCTGGCAGAAGTTATGCTAGAGGCTGAGAGAAACAAGCGGCAGACCAACCGTTTGTTGGAGCGTATTGAACAGAACACAGCACACCATCAGAGGACTAACTTGGTGTCACTCAGTGATTTCATCAAGTTACATCCACCCACGTTCCACCACTCCATCGAGCCTCTCGACGCTGATGACTGGCTTCGCAGTATTTCTCACAAACTGCGTTCTGCGCTAGTAGCTGAGGTTGACAAGGTCACCTTTGCTGCATATCATCTTGAAGGCCCCGCAATTTATGGTGGGAGAATTATGGAGCTATGCGCCCAGCGGACCATGTCACTACTTGGGCTGAATTCAGCGAGGCTTTCCGTGAAAATCACATTCCGGAGGGTCTCATGGACCGTAAACGTGAGGAGTTCTGTAGTTTCACTCAAGGTCGACTCTCTATTGACGCTTACAGCAGGGAGTTTGGTAACCTTGCCCGTTACGCAACGGAGGAAGTTTCTACTGATGCCAAGAAGCAGGCAAGGTTCCGTAAGGGACTTAGTCCTGAGCTTTGCCGCGACCTCCGTCTGCATGAGTGCACATCTTTTCAGAAGCTTGTCAACAAAGCCATCAGTGCTGAGACTGGTCAGACTAATTATGAAGCAACACGCAAGCATGGTCGTGACTTGGGTTCCTCATCCGGTGCTGGTCCTCAGAAGCGCCGCGTGTGGGTGCCTAACACTGCCCTGCCACCCAGGTTCACACCGAGGCCATCCTTCCAGGCGCCTCGCCTAGCTCAGCCATATGCACCAGCCAAGCCCTATGGTGGTCCAACCAACAATGCTCCTTCACGTACCAGTTCCGTGACTTGTTTCAAGTGTGGGGAATCAGGCCACTATATGCGCGAGTGTCCCCAAACCAACCCCAACCAGACAGCAAAAACTGTTGGCCGCGGCAAGCCGACAGGGAAAGTGTTCTACACCAAGCCGGCCACCACTGCTCGTGGGCATGTTCATTGTGTTTCTGCGGAAGAGGCTCAAGAAGATCCCAACGTCGTTCTCGGTACGCTCCTTGTTAATTGCCACCCGGCATCTGTTCTTTCCGATACAGGAGCACCTCATTCATTTATATCCGAGAGCTATGCTCGTCTGCATAACACCACATTCTGTGAGATGCCCACCTCTATGGTAATTCAAACTCCGGGATCCAAATGGCAAACTTCTACAGTAAGCCATGGAAATGAAATTCAAGTCGACAAACTTGTTTTTCTCGCATCTTTGATAGCCCTCAAATCTTCGGATACTAATATCATCTTGGGTATGGACTGGATGTCAGCCCATCATGCCAAAATTGATTGCTTCTCTAGGACTGTTCAACTCACCCATCCTTCGGAGAAGATAGTCAATGTCTTGACCCGAATAGCCAAGCGACAGTTATATTCTCTTAACGCCAGCCCTTTGCCAGACCTTGAGGACGTTCCGGTAGTCCGTGACTTTCCGGATGTCTTCCCAGAGGAATTGCCAGGTGTTCCACCTGACAGAGATGTCGAATTCGTGATAGATCTCATTCCAGGAACTGTCCCGATTTCCAGAAGACCCTACAAGATGGCACCTTTTGAACTAGCCGAGCTTAAGAAACAACTCGATGAGTCCTTGAAAAAGGGTTTCATCCGACCTAGTTCATCTCCTTGGGCTTGCCCCGTCCTCTTCATCAAGAAGAAGGATTGTACCGACCGGATGGTTGTAGATTATCGACCTGTCAACTTGGTCACAATTAAGAACAAGTATCCGCTCCCCGGGATCAATGACCTGTATGATCAGCTCGCTGGATCCTCAGTCTTCTCTAAAATGGATTTGAGGTTGGGCTACCATCAAATCAAAATCAGAAACGGGGACATTCCAAAAACGGCCTTTGTTACTCGTTATGGCCAATACGAGTACACCGTCATGTCCTTCGGTTTAACCAACGCTCCAGCCACCTTCTCTCGGTTGATGAACTCAATCTTCATGGAGTATTTGGATAAATTCGTCGTGGTTTACCTCGATGATATACTCATCTACTCCAAGAACGAGGAAGAACATGCCGAACACCTAAGGCTAGTGTTGAAGAAACTTCGAGAGCATCGCCTTTATGCCAATTTTCTAAATGTGAATTCTGGTTGTCAGAAGTGACCTATCTTGGACATGTAATTTCTGGTAAAGGCATTGCTGTTAACCCTGAGCGAGTTCAAGCCGTCCTTAATTAGACTCCACCTGAATCGGTCAAGCAAGTTCGGAGTTTCCTTGGCCTAGCGAGCTATTGCCGTCGCTTTGTCGAGAATTTCTCCAAAGTTGCCAAACCTCTAACTGAACTCCTCAAGAAAGATAAAAAGTTCGAGTGGACTCCACAATGTGAGCACAGTTTCCAGGAACTGAAAAGACGTTTAACCTCTGCTCCCACACTGGTACCACCGGATTTTTCCAAGGATTTTGTTATCTACTGCGACACCTCGCGACAAGGACTAGGCTGTATTCTCATGCAAGATTGACACGTAATTGCTTATGCTTCACGGCAATTACACCCACATGAGGAAAACTACCCCACTCATGACCTAGAGCTTGCAGCTGTAGTCCATGCACTCAAAACATGGCGACATTACCTTCTCGGTAATCGTTGCGAAATCTACATTGATCACCAAAGTCTGAAGTATATATTCACCCAACCGGATTTAAATCTCAGGCAAAGACGTTGGGTCGAGTTGATCACAGATTTCGACTTAGGAATAACTTACACCCCAGGGAAAGCCAACGTCATGGCTGATGCGCTAAGTCATCAATCTTATTGTAACAACCTGATGTTACAACAAAGTCAACCGCTTCTCCATGAGGAATTTCGGAAGCTTAACTTTCAGATTGTTCCTCAAGGATTTCTTTCCACCTTGTTGGCAAAACCTACTCTTACGGATCAAATCATCACTGCCCAAAAGCGAGATAAGGGAATATCTAAGATCAAGGAGAACATTGCTAGCGGAGGTGCTAGATGTTTCTCCACAAATGGTCATGGTGTTGTGTACTTTGAGAACCGTTTAGTGGTTCCCAAGAACCAGCATCTACGGCAGTTGATCCTTAAGGAGGCTCATGAATCTCCTCTCACCATTCATCCCGGTAGTACCAAGATGTATCAGGACCTACGCCAGAGGTTCTGGTGGACTAGGATGAAGAGAGAAATTGCTCAGTATATTGCTAATTGCGACGTCTACCGTCGTGTAAAAGCAGAGCATCAACGGCCTGCTGGCACCCTTCAACCCCTAGCTATTCCTGAATGGAAATGGGATAAAATTGGTATGGACTTCATTACCGGTTTTCCCAGGACCAAGAGAGGGAATAACGCTATCTTCGTCGTTATCGACCGTCTTTCCAAAGTGGCCCATTTCTTACCTGTTCGTGAGAGTATAACTGCTAGTCAGTTAGCAGACTTGTACATCTGCCGAATAGTGTCTCTCCATGGTGTTCCTTTGGAAATTAACTCGGATCGAGGAAGTCTTTTCACCTCTCGATTTTGGGAAAGTTTCCAAAATGCTATGGGAACCCGCCTTTCTTTTAGTACCGCTTTCCACCCTCAATCAAGTGGTCAAGTGGAACGCGTCAACCAGATTCTAGAAGACATGCTTCGAGCTTCTGTTATCTCATTCGGAATGGAGTGGGAGAAATGCCTTCCATTTGCCGAATTTGCTTATAACAACAGCTATCAATCCAGCTTGGGCGAAGCCCCTTTTGAAGTTCTCTATGGACGAAGGTGTCGAACGCCTCTTAACTGGTCAGAAACCGGGGAAAGACAATTCTTTGGCCCGGATATGATTCAGGAAGCAGAAGAGCAAGTTCGCATCGTTCGTGAAAAGTTGAAAACAGCCCAATCTCGTCAAAAGAGTCAATATGACCGAAAACATAAGGCTATGACTTTTGAGGTTGACGAGAAGGCTTACCTTCGGGTTACTCCTCTGAAGGGAACCCGTCGCTTCGGTATCAAGGGCAAATTGGCTCCTCGTTATATTGGACCCTTTCGCATTCTCGCAAGACGAGGAGAAGTTGCCTACCAATTGGAACTACCTCCGCATCTCTCCAGAGTCCACGACGTCTTCCACGTTTCTCAACTCAGGCGTTGCTTCTCGGATCCTATCCGTGGAGTAGACCACGAAACGCTTGATCTCCAAGATAATCTCACGTATCGAGAGTACCCCGTTCGTATCCTCGATCAAGCTGAGCGTACCACTCGACGTCATAATATCAAGTTTCTCAAGGTTCAATGGTCGCACCATTCTGAGAATGAAGCAACTTGGGAAAGGGAGGATCATCTTCGACTCGAATATCCTGCCTTCTTCCCGGAGGAACCCAAATCTCGGGTCGAGATTCTTTTGAGTGGGGGTGTGTTGTCACACCCTAGCTAGTTCATGCATTAGAGTGTTGCATCATGTCTATCCTTTCATCAGAAACTTGAAATGGGGATGTCAGAACCCCCAGCCCCCTCTGAAACCAACTAGGGTTTACTAAAAACTTTTTCAATGAACCTGAAATGCCCTTCTAAAATGTCCATCATTTTTGTCTTGGTTCAGAACCTCTGCCAAAAGTGTTGCACAATTTTCTAGGTCATCTTAGGGTCTTTGAATTAAATGATAAGTATTTGAATTTGGGCATTTAAAAATATATAAAATATTTCAAATGCTCAAATATTCCTAAACTGAAATGTTTCATGTTGGAAATATTCCAACTTTGGACCAGGAGCAGTTTGGTGATTTTAGGAGTTGCCTAGGTATTTTTAATAATTCAACAAAGTTGCAGAAAAATAGAAAAAGAAAAAAAAACAGAAAGGAAGGACTTACCTGGCGCCTGCAACCCGGCCCACCTGCCGGCCCAGACCAGCGCCGCGCCAGCGAGCTGCTTGCTGGCCAGGCAGGCAGGCAAGGTGCTCGACGGCGAGCACCACATGGGTGCCACGCACCTGCTCGCCGCCTCGCCGCTCCACTCACCGGGCTAACGACGTGGATCGACCCCTCTCTCTCCCCCGAACCCCCCAGACGCCCCCTCTCCTCTCCAGCTCCTCCCCCTCGCGCTCCCCAGCCATGGCCGACGCCACCGCCGCCGCTCCATCATCGTAGCCGCGCTCCCCGCCGCCCGTGCTCCGTCTCGTGGTGTCCAGGAGCTCCGCCGCCGTCCACTTCGTCGAGCTAACCGAGCGCCGCGTGCTCGTGAGGCCCGAGTCCACCGCACCGACCTCGCCCGAGTTCGCCGTCGCCGGAGATCCCCTTCAACACCGTCGCCGCATCAGCTCGTCCCCGACCCCGCCGGTGGCCTCTACGGGTGCTTTGTGAGCCTAGCTACCCCTCCTACCCTTCCTCTCTCGCCCCCGAGCCGTGTAGCCACCGCACGAAGATCACCCGCACGCACCGCCGCGGATCTCGTCGCCGACGTGCTCCCGGCCATCCTCCGGCCACCTCACGGTGTCCAACGCACTCACCACACTGCGTTGAGTCCAACCGTGTACTCCCCGCACCTCACCGCACACCCTAGCCCCGAGTTCGCCTTCACCCGAACTCCGGTGACCGCCTAGGTCGTCGCCGGCGCCAACTCCGGCCACCCCGACCCCAACTGACTCCAACAAGAGTCGCGGCTCGTCCTCAGCTCCACCCGATGCCCTCCGCGACCCATTTGGTGGCCAGAACGGCCAAAACCACTTCCGCCGCCGCGTCGGGCTCACCGGCGGCTAAACGCCGGTGCAGCCATTTTGACTTTGACCACGGGTGGGCCCTGGTTGACTCTGTTGAGTCAATGACAGGTGGGGCCCCCTTCTGCTAATTATCCAGATTAGTTTAAACTAAATTAAATTAGTTAATTATCCACTGACACCCTGGACCCACGCGTCAGGTTTGACCTGGACCGGGTCTGTTGACTTGCTGAGGTCAGCACCTCATGCTGATGCAGTAAACCTTTTCTGAAATTAAAATAAATCTAAAATGATTTATAAATTCCAGAAATTGTTGCAAACTTCAAAAATTCATATAAATTCAACCGTAGCTCCAAATCAAACAAATTATATATGAAAAATGATCAGAAAAATCCAATCTATCCATCTGTACTAGTTTCATGCATGTTTAAACAAACTAACTTGAGGTTTAGTGCAGAACAATATAAAACACTTTAAAGGGCAATTTATGAGTTGAAATTTGAATCTTTGGTTCAAATTGATTCAAACCCATCTGGTTTTAGTTGCATTAGCCCAACACACTCATATTGCCATGTTTCATGCATGCATCATATTGTCGCACATTGTTTGGTGATGGTTGTGTATCGGTGTTCTTTGCGGCAGGTTCTGCCTCCGAGGAGTACCGTGATTACCCTAGCGAAGAACCATATCCGTGCATCGATCCATCAGGCAAGCAACCAACCATTTGACCATATCGATACAATCCCATGTTCTCGCTCTTGCTCTCTTTTACTGCATTAAGACAACGTGTTTCAAACTGCTGTGTGCTACGGTAGTTGAACCCATTTCCTCTACATGACCTGTCATTGCCACAGTAATTAGATGAAACCCACTAGCATGTGTAGGAATTGATTGAGCCATATGTATGTGTTGCTCCTACCTTGCTATGCCTGCTATGCTTAGAGTCGTGTCAGGTCTGGTTCATCTGGGTGATGGGCTAGAGTGAAATGATCATGTCGGTAATGAGAGTGATGTGGTGAACACGATTTGGTAAAGGTATCGATGAGAGGCCATGTAGGAGTACATGGTGGGTTGTTTCATTGAAGCCGACCTTAAGAACTGAGATCTGTATGCGTGATTTAAGATTCAGCTACTACCATGCATTGGGCCCTGAAATATGACCCCGCTCGACTTCTTATTCACCCTAGTCCTCTATCCAGGAGTTGCAAGTAGTTTCTGGTGTTTGTAGCTTACTGGAGGCCGTGGACAGCGCTGACCCGCGGGGTGGGCTGTGATGCGGTAGGTACGTGGCACGGTGTATCGAATACCCGTTAGGTATCTCGGGAACCCTGTACACATCGTTTGGGGTCGTATGGGAAACCTCGGCCGGACTCCCTGCGGATGGAACCTGGATAGGCGATAAACCTGGACTAGAGACTTAGGTGTTTAGGTAGGTCGTGGTCTACACCCACGTCGGCTTTCGCTTGAAGTCTGCCGAGCACATGTCGTGTGCAGACGCTAAGTGGTGGAAACATGTATGAAGATGTACACCCCTGCAGGGTTAACATGATCTATTCGAATAGCCGTGTCCGCGGTAAAGGACTACTTGGTTGCTTATACAGTTCATAGACAAGTGAATGGATACTACTAAAAATCTCAAGATAAGCGTGAGTGCCGAGGATGGCTCTTCCGTAGGATGACGGAGGTGGATCCTCGGTGGTGTATTGAAGTGGTGAGTAGTGGACTCGTGTGCGCAAAACCATTTCAAGTTGGAGTCTCGTAGGATAGCTTAGCCAAGAGTCAAAGCTGGCTTGCTGCAATAACTCCACCAACCCTTCTTGATAATGTGCATGTATGTAGGATCTGATGTAAGTCTTGCTGGGTACCTTTGTACTCATGTTGCTATAATTTACATATTACAGAAGACGCTGCAACCCCTTCTGATGGGTTCTTCGTAGACGTTGACCTCGATGAGTAGACTGAGGCCCGGGTGGTAATCCTGAGCTTGTGAAGGTCCACGTAGTATAGCTAGGCTTTCCAAGCCTCTTTTATTTTACTAGTTGTCTGTACTCAGACAAGTTACTTCCGCTGTTGGTTTGTATGACTGTATGACTTGAATGTGGGTCGTGTGACCCATACTTGTATGTATGTATGTATGGCTCTCTGAGCCTTTAAATAAAGTACTTGTGTCGTAGAGTCATGTTGTGATGCCTTGTTGTATTTGCACATATCGAGCATGTTGTGTGTATGATTGAAATGCTTGGTATGTGTGGGATCTGACTATCTAGTTGTTTATCTTTAGTAGCCTCTCTTACCGGGAAATGTCTCCTAGTGTTTCCATTGAGCCATGGTAGCTTGCTACTGCTCCGGAACACTTAGGCTGGCCGGCATGTGTCCTTCTTCGTTCCTGTGTCTGTCCCTTCGGGGAAATGTCACGCATTGAGTACCGGAGCCCTGTTAGCCCGCTACAGCCCGGTTTACCGGAGTCCTGCTAGCCCAGTGCTACAGCCCTGACCCACTTGCTGATGACCGACACGTTCGATGCTGGGTCATGGATGCCTGTCCCTGTAAGTCTGTGCCACTTTGGGTTTACGACTAGTCATGTCAGCCCGGGCTCCTTATCATATGGATGCTAGCGACATCATCATATACATGAGCCAAAAGGCGCAAACGGTCCCGGGCAAAGGTAAGGCGACACCCGTGGGAATACCGTGCGTGAGGCCGCAAAGTGATATGAGGTGTTACAGGCTAGATCGATGTGACATTGAGTCGGGGTCCTGACACCCTCTTGATAGTACGGCTTTCCTACGACTCAAATCCACCAAAAAGAAACATAGAAAAGACGCCGTCTTCAACAGTCCTCGAGGGGCACCAAACCGTCCTGTGCCTAACGATGAAATGTCTGGGAAACTCAAGGCACACGATTAGTCCGCAAAAGCATTGTCATCAATCACCAAAACACCTTAGGGATAAATATTCCCTTACAATCTCCCCCTTTTTGGTGGATTGATGACAGTACGGGATTTGCATAGAGGAAATAAGGTTAAGCAAACGCACACCCCTCCTCTCTAGAATATAGACGGGCTCCCCCTAGATGTGTGCTAACTAGATGGGTGCTTTGGACTGCACGGCACACATAGTAAGAACAAAGCTCCCCCTATATTATAGATACAAGGCATATCTTGCAAAAGTAAGGCTAACACTAGACAGGATAGCAAATACGAGCATAACAAGTAGCACAAACATAAGCTCACTAGGATAGAATAGAGAGCATATGTCTTACACCATATGAAGGATAAGTCTCAAAGACGCAAACTAAACCAAAGCAAACGACAGAGCAAACACCAAAGACGACACGACTCGCAAGCACGCAAATCCCTACACTCTCCCCCCCTTTGGCATCGAGACACCAAAAAGGCAGAGAGGACACCTACACACAAGAGGTGGCTTAGGCAGAGAAATCATCCCAATGCTCCTCGTGCTCCTCGTCAGACTCGGCGGCGGGGACGGTCTCCTCGATGTCCTCCTCAGAACTAGTCCACTTGAAACCTTGCTTCGCCATCCAAGCAGCCTCTGGTGTGATGGCATCCTCAGAACCGCCAGAGTCATCCTCTCCAAAGAGCCTCATGACCTTCTTGTCGCGGCGGCGACTCTCCTTGGATGCCACGTGAGTCCTGTATTGCCCCTTCGCCTGCATGCAGAAGAGTGTCTTCATCTTGGCCTTCAACTTCTTGGTCCACGACGGCTTAGAGGAAGGTTGGGAAGACTCAGCAGCACGGTCCTCAGCAACATCCTCTTCACCAGCCTCCTCCTCACCAACAGCCCTCCTAGCAGCAGACGCCTCAGCACGGGTAGTAGTGTTGGCCCAGTTGGGCTAGATGCGGAGACTGATGGACTCATGCCGAATCTAGTCTGGAGCAAGGAACTCATCACCAGGGTACATCTTCTCCCAAGTCATGGAGATCAACAGAAACAGGTATGGTCCATAGATAGGTACCTTGCGGGTGTACACCGCAAACCGAAGCTCACACCACATGATGTGTGAGACATCAAGTGGCTGAGTCTGAGACGTACGTGCCTCCGCACACAGGAGCATCATGTCCACCAGATAGGAATGAACCTTGTCCTTGTCGCCAATGCAAGGGAACAGAGTGTTGTGGAAGATGCGATGCATGATATCCAGAAACGAGTTCAGCACCCAAGTCGACTTGCCACTGGGAAGCAGCTTCTCAACATAGTACGGCTGAAGCTTGTTCTTGTTAGCAGACTCAGAATTGGCGTGGGGGCGAACACCAACGGGTGTGTGAAGCCCGTCATCAGGAACGTGGAGCAGACCCATGAACTCCTTCCAGGTAGCAGACAGCTGACGACCATTGGTCATCCAGGTCATCCTCTGCTCATCCCCGGGGTGAAAGTAAACTGAGGCAAAGAACTAACAGATAAGCTCAGGATCATAGTCAAGGTGGAAAGAGATCACATGTTCAATACCGAACTGCTCCACCAAATCCAGAGCTTCTCCAAAGTAGTCACGAAACTTGTCCTTCCTCATGTGATTCATGTCTATCCACTTGACATCCACCTAGGTGTTTTGCTTGTTCTTGATTACATCCAGATAAATGAGAGCCTGATGCTTGGTCCAAAACAACTCAGTGCATCTGAGGATAGCACGAGCATTCACATAAGGGTTGATCTTCCAGCGTTCGACATACTCATTGAGTGGAATCTCGTCCATGCCCTTAGCAGGTTCCTTTTGCTTGCTGGCAGTGGTCTTGACATTGCGCTTGGGGGCATTGGAGCCCTCTGGAGCTTCATCTTGAGGATTGCGCAGTCGCTTGGAGCCAGTGTCTTGACTGGGATTGGAACGGCGAGAGCCACCATCTAAGACACAAGAGAAAGCACACACAAAGAGCGAGAAGATTCAATGCAAAGACCACGGCAAAGCAAGGGAAACAAGTAGAAAGCATACGGGATAACTGCCACGAGGAAGATGGTACAACAACGGTAGTGCCGCCTGGTCTTGTGGTACTAAAATTTTAGTACCGCTCCTAGTCACGGTAGTACCGTGAGAGGATACAGTAGTACCGTGGCTTGGAGCGGTAGTAAGACCTTAGTGCCACAGAATGTGTGGTAGTACCGCACCGAAAGGGCGGTAGTACCGGATAAGCGGTAGTACCGCACCAGTAGCACGGTAGTACCGCACTGCGTCAGATCCGAACCTACTTTTGAATCTGAGAAGACGCGCGCAACCACGGCAAAACTACGGTTGACCAAATCTACCATGGGACAATATATCAAGTATAATTTCTACGCAACACTACTCTCCTACAACCTTCTCTTGCAAAGACTTGGCCTAAAATCTCAAGAACACAAGCATCTCCCCAAAAACCTAGAAGCGAAAGAACAACCAAGAAAGATAGGGATTTTGGGGAGAAACCATGGTCCATGGCAAGAGGAAGTGGTGGGGAACGATCCCACCGGTCGGAATCCGAGGAGAGTGGCCAGAGATGGAGATCCGGCGAGGACCTCTGGTGCCGTTCTTGAGCGAGAGAGAGAGGCGGTGGGGAGAGAGACAAGTGAATGGGTATGGGGAGTTGGAACTCCCTACCCGAGTCATAACCCCCCACGCACTCGTCAGCCTGGTAGTACCGCGCTTCATCGCGGGGCGGAAGTACCGCACCTGAGCGGTAGTACCGCTCTCCCAGGTGGCAGTAAAAAATTACTGCCGCGCTAGGTGTGGTAGTACCGTGCACTCTATGCGCGGTAGTACCGTGGGTCACCGCGGTAGTACCGTGGGCTCAAAAAGAAGCAGTTTCCAAACACAAGAAAAGAGATGTCTTCGCAAGGAAACTTCAAACAAGCAGGACACCACAAAAAGCTCAAACACGAAGAGAAGAAGGGGTAAAAACGACAACAAGAGACAACCATGAGACACCACCTCTCCAAAAAGAGAGGGCGGTGGCCGGAGCCACCTATGTTTGAGTCAATTGGTATGGCACCGCAAAGAATTATCCTTAGGCGCATGACCAAAACTCGTCTTTGAAGCACAAGTACCATCAAAAATGGCTAACGTGAAAGATTTGATCAATTTATGCATAATGGGGGGAGGGAGAGTTCATTGAGAGAACAACACTCCCCCTATGTCCATGCCTACACCTAAACAAGACAACAAGTTGAGTGTGGTGGGGTGTGCAAGGGTTCAAGCAACATTGCTCGAATCAATGATATTTAGCTCATGCCTTAACTCGCGAAATCTTGCTTCATCCAACGGCTTCGTGAAAATATCTGCAAGGTTATCATGAGTGTTGACGTAGTTGAGCTTGATCTCCCCTCGCCTAATGTGATCCCGGATGAAGTGATACCGAATCTCAATATGCTTCGTCTTGAAGTGTTGCACCGGGTTGAGAGAAATCTTGATGGCACTTTCATTGTCACACCAAAGAGGCACTTTGTCACAAATGACACCGTAATCCTTTAATGTTTGCCTCATCCATAAGAGTTGTGCACCACAACTACCGGCCACTACATACTCCACTTCGGTGGACGAGAGAGATACACAACTTTGCTTTTTGGAAGACCAACTCACCAAAGAGCAACCAACGAATTGGCACCCTCCGGAAGTGGACTTCCTATCCACTTTGTCTCCCGCCAATCGGAATCCGAATACCCTACAAGCTTGAAGTTTTCTCCTCTAGGGTACCATAAGCCAAAGTTTGGGGTATGAGCCAAATATCAAAAGGTTTGCTTGACCGCCACATAGTGACTTTCCTTATGTGCAACTTGAAACCGTGCACAAATTCCCACACTCAACATGATATCCGGTCTAGATGCACAAAGGTAAAGCAAGAATCCAATCATGGAGCGACATACCTTTTGATCCACCGCTTTGCCATTGGGATCTATGTCAACTTGGCACTTGGTGGGCATTGGAGTGGAAGTCGGCTTGACATCACTTAGCTTGAATCTCTTGAGCATGTCTTGAGTGTATTTGGCTTGGTTGATGAAGGTTCCTTCCCTTCCTTGCTTCACTTCAAACCCTAGAAAGAACTTCAACTCTCCCATGGAAGACATCTTGAACTTAGAGGTCATGAGAGTGGCGAATTCCTCATTGAAAGCTTTGTTAGGGGAACCAAACATAATGTCATCAACATATAGTTGGCATACAAACAACTCCCCTTTGACCTTCTTAGTAAAAAGAGTGGGGTCGATTAGCCCAACTTCAAACCCACGATCTTGTAACAATTCGGTAAGGTGGTCATACCACGCACGTGGGGCTTGTTTAAGCCCATAGAGTGCCTTATCGAGTTGATACACATGATCGGGAAAGTAGGGATCCTCGAACCCGGGGGGTTGCTTGACATAGACCAACTCATTAATAGGACCATTAAGAAAAGCACTCTTCATATCCATTTGTTGCAACTTAAAGTTATGATGAGAAGCATAAGCAATCAACAAACGAATGGATTCAAGGCGAGCAACGGGAGCAAAGGTTTCACCGTAGTCGATACCCTCGACTTGGGAGTAGCCTTGTGCCACCAATCTTGCCTTGTTGCGAATGATGGTCCCATGAGGAACTTGCTTGTTCTTGAATGTCCACTTGGTTCCAATGACATTGTGGTTCCCCGTTGGCCTTGGCACCAATCTCCACACCTTGTTGTACTCGAAGTTGTTGAGTTATTCATGCATGGCATTAAGCCAATCCGGATCTTCGAGTGCTTCATATACCTTTTGGGGTTCAACACAAGAGACAAGCGCGTGATGTTCACAATAGTTTGCCAATTGTCTACGAGTGCTTACCCCCTTTTGAATGCTTCCAAGTACATTCTTCATGAGATGACCCTTGGTGGAGAGCTTGGAAGCAATCTTGGCGGCACGACGCTCCAATTCCTCCTTAGTGGTGAGTTGAGGAGTGGTCACTTGATCATCTTGAGCGGCGTCTTGAGCTTGTTCTTGATCTTGAACTTGCTCGGAGGAGAGAACTTGACCTTGGGCATCACTTCGTGTGTCAACACCGTCTTGAACATGATCTTGCCCTTGGTCTTGTTCACGAGGATGAGGGCCTTAACTTTGTTATTCGTAAGCGTGTGGGCCTTGGGTTGGTGATGGCTCCACTTGAGTGGAGCATTGTCCTTCTCCTTCGGCCACAAGGGGTTCCTCAATGGGTATGATAAAACCAACACCCATTCTTCTTATGGCTTGAGGAGAAATTTCATCACCTACATCACAAGTGCCACTTTGCTCCACTTGGGAGCCGTTATTCTCATCAAACTCCATGTTACACGTCTCCTCAATAAGTCTCGTGGATTTATTGAGGACACGGTAAGCATGAGAGTTTGTAGGATAACCAACAAATATGCCCTCATAAGCTCTAGCCTCAAATTTAGACAACCGAACACCTTTCTTGAGAATGAAACACTTACACCCGAACACCCGAAAGTACTTAAGGTCGGGCTTGTTACCGGTGAGTATCTCATATGGAGTCTTGTTCAAGCCCTTGCAGAGGTAGAGCCGATTGGATGCATGCCACGCGGTGTTGATGGCTTCGGCCCAAAAGTTGTATCAAGACTTGAACTCTGCCATCATGGTTCTTGCCGCATCCATCAACGTCCGGTTCTTCCTATCCGCAACACCATTTTGTTGAGGGGTGTAATGTGCGGAAAATTGATGCTTGATCCCCTCATCACTAAGAAACTCATCCAAGGTGTAGTTCTTGAACTCGGTGCCTTTGTCACTTCTTATTGTCAAGATCTTTGCATTGTGTTGACGTTGTGCTTCATTTGCAAAGCCAATGACGGTTTGTTGGGTCTCGCTCTTCCTTTTGAAGAAATACACCCAAGTATATCTTGAGTAGTCATCCACAATCACCAAGAAATACTTCCTACCCCCAAGACTATCAAAGGATGGAGGCCCAAAGAGATCCAAGTGAAGGAGCTCCAAAGGCCTCTTTAAGTAAATGATAGCCGTGGAGGGTGAGCCTTCTCATGAAGCTTTCCTTCGATACAGGCACTACAGGCACGATCTTTAGCAAAACTAACATTCGTTAGTCCATGGACATGGTCCCCCTTGAGAAGACTTTGCAAATATCTCATATTGACATGGGCTAAACGGCGATGCCAAAGCCATCCCACGTCAACTTTAGCCATTAGGCACGTCGCGGTCTTAGTGGGTTGCTCCAAAAAGTTAATTACATATAGACCGTTCTCGACGTGCCCAACAAAGGCTACTTTAAGAGTCTTCCTCCACAAGAGGGCCACGGTATCAATATCAAAGAAAGTGGCAAAGCCCATGATTGCAAGTTGACGAATGGAAAGTAAATTGTATGCAAGGGACTCAACAAGCATGACCTCATCGATCGTGAGATCATGAGAGATGACAACCTTGACAAGTCCCAATACCTTAGAAGATGAGGCATCACCCCACTCGGCATTGGTGGGCATAGATGGAATCTTGTGCACGTCCACCACCAAGTCCTTGCTTCCGATCATATGATTTGTAGCTCCACTATCGAGCAACCATGATCCCCCACCGGAAGCAAACACCTACAAGAGATCAATGATTGGTTTTAGGTACCCATTTTGTAATGGGTCCTTTGATGTTAGTAACAAGGGTCTTGGGAACCCAAATAGACCATTCAATGTACTCATGAGGAGAACCAACAAATTTGGCATAGACATGCCCATCACTAGCACGACATAACACATAAGAAGTATTAAAGTCGCTGGCTTTGTTGGGAGGGGTGATGTTTCCCTTTTTGACATCGTCACCCTTTGCATTGTTCTTCTTCTCCTTGGAGGCACTCTCTCCTTCCTTCACAAACGTTTGCTTGAGAGGAGGAGGTCGTTTGATCTTGTTATCCTTCTTCTTGTTCATGGGGTTGGGTGCGAACCCAATCCCCTCCTTGGCCACAACTCCCTTTTGATTTCTCAAAAGGTTGTTTAGGCTCTTCTCACCTTGTATGCATGACCCAAGGCCTTTCTCAACTTGCTCCTTCAACCGAACATTCTCCTCAATAAGATGCACATGCTCACAACAAGGGTTAGTAGCATTTGCATTATCCATTAACACCATACGAGGAAAAGTGGCTTTCTCCTTGGTTAGCTTCACTTGGAGTTGATCATGAGACTCCTTGAGGGTAGCATGAACACCCTTCAAGACTTTGTGAGCCTTGTTGAGAATGTCAAACTCCTCTTTGAGTCTAGAAAGATCAACTCCAAGCTTTGCCTTCTCGGAGTTTAGCACACGCGAAACAACAAACGCATGATCAAGATCTTTCTTTAATTTAGCATGATCATCGTTGTGAGACTCCTTAAGAGCCAAACGAAGACCACGCTCTTCCTCAAGAGAATTGGAAAGATCTGAAATCCCATCGGCATAGTCACGACTATGCCCCTCCATCTTAGAGATGGTATCTTCGTGAGCTCGATCATGTCATTGGCTTCACCAAGTTGTTCCAAGAGAGCAACAAAGTGCTTCTTGGATTTACCCTTGAGTTTACCCATAAAGGTCTCAAACTCATTCACCTCCACATTATTTCCCTCATGTTCATAAATGCTATCTGTCGAAGAGGGATGATTAATGATGGTAGTTTTGATGTTGGGGGTTACCTTGTTGGTGGCTTTAGCCATGAGGCACTTGGTGGTGATGCTCTCATTGGGTGAGTCGAAGAGAGACACCCGTGGAGTTGTCGCAATGGCAACGGAGGCCATGGCAACCGACTCACCATCTTCATCATCGTCATCATCCTCGTTGTACTCTTCTTGTACCACCAATGCCTTGAGAGGAGTCTTCTTGGTGAAATAGCTCTTGTTGGGGAATAACTTGGCCTTGTCCTTTTGGATGAGCTTGCCACCATTGTCTTCCCTCTTCTCATAAGGGCACTCCGCAACAAAGTGACTTACATTGCCACAATTGAAACAAGTCCTCACTCATTGCTTGTGCCACTTGAAATGTTCTTGTTGAAGTTGGGCCTTGAGTTCTTCTTGCTCCAAAATTGCCTTGAAGCAAAGGCCATGTGTTCATGATAGGCATACTTCGTATCTTCGAGGTTACTATCCTCTTCTTCCTCTTCGTCCTCTTCCTCCATACTAACCTTGGCCTTTAGAGCAAGGTTGGGTTTCTTTACTCTTTGAGAGCGAAGTACCGCATTGTCGGTGGTCTTGTCCAAGATGCTCATAGCAACGAACTCATCCAACACATCACTTGAGGACAAGGTGTGGAAGTCCGGACTTTGACGAATGACGGAGGACATGGCTTTGTGGTAGGGCATCATTGCCTTGAGGAATTTGTGCTTGATCCAATTGTCATCTGTGTCCTTGCTTCCATGATCTCGGAGCGAGACCGCGAGTTTGGTTACCCTCCAACAGAGCTCACGAGGTTCTTCATCTTATTTCATTGCAAACTTATCGGCTTCATCTTGCACCACTTCATAGTTGAAGTGTTGAATGCTTGAGCTTCCCCGGTAGAGGGAAACCACTTGGCTCCAAGCATCTTTGGCCAAGGAGTAAGGCCGGAGATGAGGAAGGTCTTCGGGTGGGATAGCTTCTTGAATGATGAAGAGAGCATTCTCATTAAATTGATTATCCACGGCTTCTCTAGGAGTGAAGTTGCTTCGGTCATGCGGATAGAAACCTTCTTCAATGATTCTACAAAGGTTAGTGTTCACATGATTTAAATGACGCTTAAAACGATAGACCCAAGAGTCAAATTCAACATTCTTCTCAATCTTAGAGGACGGCCCGGCATGATTCAAATGAGTGGAAGGGAGAGGTCCACCATAGACAAGTGGAGGTTCCACATGGGCAAAGATGCCCATGCCACGCTTACCACTAGTAGGAAGGGCTTTCTCGCTAGTAGCTTCCCCCTTGTCGGAGGGAGCATCCGACACCTTGTTGGCGGGATCACCCACTTTCAACGGTGCGGTGGAAAGTTTAAGCTCTTCTAAGAAATCTTTAAACATGCTTTTGACCTCGGTCGTCATGGAGGTTTTCAATGTGTCCAGCGTCACATTGAACTCCTCGCGAGAGACCGCGGTTCCCCCATCTCCCGTAGAAGATACCGGATTTGCATCGGAGTGCTCCTCCTCGCCTTCTACGACATCAACCATACTCTTCGGACGGTAAAGTCCTTAATAAAGAGACGAGGCTCTGATACCAATTGAAAGGATCGATATGGTTGACTAGAGGGGGGTAAATAGGCAACTAACAATTTTTAGCTTTTCTTAAACAATTTAAACTTTGCATCAAAGTAGGTTGTCTAGATATGCAACTAGTTGAGCAACCTATATGATGCAACAAAGATAGGAACACAAGCAAGCAAGAGATATATCACAAATAAGCTTGCACAAGTAAAGGCACGAGATAACCAAGAGTGGAGCCGGTGGAGACGAGGATGTGTTACCGAAGTTCCTTCCCTTTGAAGGGAAGTACGTCTCCGTTGGAGCGGTGTGGAGGCACAATACTCCCCAAGAAGCCACTAGGGCCACCGTATTATCCTCACTCCCTCACACAATGCGAGATGTCGTGATTCCACTATTGGTGCCCTTGGAGGCGGCGACCGAACCTTTACAAACAAGGTTGGGGCAATCTCCACAACTCAATTGGAGGCTCCCAACGACACCATGAAGCTTCACCACAATGGACTATGGCACCGCGGCGACCTCAACCGTCTAGGGTGCTCAAACACCCAAGAGTAACAAGATACGCAAGGAATTAGTGGGGGGATCAAATTTCTCTTGGTGGAAGTGTAGATCAGGGCCTTCTCAACCACACTCGAGCAAATCAACAAGTTTGATTGGCTAGGGAGTGAGATCGGGCGAAAATGGAGCTTGGAGCAACAATGGAGCTTAGGGTCGGAAGAGGTAGTCAACTAGAGGAAGAATGCACCCCTTTTATAGCTTAGGACAAAAATCCAACCGTTATCCACCTACCAGCCCGCGACCAGCGGTACTACCGCCCAGACCAGTGGTACTACCGCAGGGTCACGCGGTACTTCCGCTTGCTGACAAGTGGTACTACCGCAAGGCCACGCGGTACTACCGTGCGGACCCACGGTACTACCATGCGGACCCGCGGTACTACCGCAGCAACAGCAACAGCCAGGGCAGACCTGTAGCACAAGAGCTGAGGGCGGTACTGCCGCGGGCACGGTACTAGCGCTCCCCCTTGCGGTACTACCGCAAGGCAGGAAACCCCTAGCCTGGGAAGAGCGCGGATAAAGATACATCCATGCCTACTTCCGGTGGTAAACGGAAGAAGCAAAAATCCGACACAGTACTACCGTAGAGGAGCAGTACTACCGCCTGGAAGCTGATCCAGGCCGCGCATGGTACTACCGCGCAAGGGATGCAGTACTACTGCAGTGGTGCTGATGTAAAAAATTACATCCGCCCCTACTACCGCAAAGGAGCGGTACTTGGCCTGGGGGCCACGGTACTGCGGCTCCAGAGGAGCGGTACTACCGTGGGCACCTGCGGTACTACCGTGCCGAAGTGCGATACTACCGTGGGTGCCTGCGGTACTACCGCTCAACAAGGAGCAGTACTACCGCAAGCACACCAACAGCAGTCAGGACACGGGAAAAGAGGATCAACGGAGGATGCTCCAAAGTGCAGGGGAAAGGAGGGGACAAGGAAGAAAACGTGTACATGATGATTCCACCCAAACATTTCCGACGCGGACCCCCTCTTGATAGTACGGCTTTCCTACGACTCAAATCCACCAAAAAGAAATGTAGAAAAGACGTCGTCTTCAACAGTCTTCGAGGGGCACCAAACCGTCTTGTGCCTAGCGATGAAATGTCTGGGAAACTCAAGGCACACGATTATTCCGCAAAAGCATTGTCATCAATCACCAAAACACCTTAGGAATAAATATGCCCTTACACCATCGTATTTCGCGAAAAAAATGTTTCCCCCCTGACTGTTGGGACCCACCAGCTACACCTTCGCACGCAAGGAAGTGCGTCCGGGCAAAAAAAAACAAAAGATTCGCCCCATCGGCTGTTGGGACCCACCAGCTACATCTTCGCATGCAAGGAAGTGCCTGACAGTCGGAACTCACCTGGTCGAAGCGTATGTAGCATTGTCATTCTGGTCGCGGACGTGTACGTACATATATACTGGTGGATGTATAGGCGCGCACGTGTCGTAGTGGAGGCGCGCACGTAGCATGTACACGTACGTACAGCGGCCAGGGTGCAAGAAAGAAAATACGGCCACGTATGTGTACATACGGGCGGGGTCTCGAACGCCTACTCGCGCACACGTACGGCCAGGGCTCGTGTACATGGCTGGGTCGAAACAGAGAAACAGCATCGTCGTCGTGTTCATGGGGAGGCAACGGAATGCGTCGTGTTCATGGGGAGGCAACGGAATGCGTCGTGTTCATCGGGAGGCAATGGAATGCGTGGGAGCCAACCGGCTGGGTCGGAACAAAATGCGTGGTCGTGTTCAACGGGAGGGCTTGGACGGAATAGGCGATGGAAACGAGGCCTGGCGTACTGCAAAACGGAGGAAACAGCCTAGTGTTCGACCAGCCACGTTCGAAACGGGATCCTGTTCATCGGGAAGGGTCTGACGTACCGCAAAACGGAGGAAACGGACCTCCTATGGTCGAAACGGGGGTCCTGTTGATCAGGAGGGGTGTGGCGTACCGCAAAACGGACTAAACGGACCTCCTACGGTCGAAATGGGGGTCCTGTTCATCGGGAGGGGTGTGGCGTACCGCAAAACGGGACTCGACGGGATAATGTTCATCTCCACCGTCGACCTCCTCCAGTCTCCACGGGCTCCTGTTCATGCAGCCTCCACCGCGCGCTACTCCACCGGCTACTGTTCAACCACCCCTCCACCGTCTACTGTTCATCTAGCCCTCCACACCACGTGGTCCTGTTCAACCACCCCTCCACCATCTATCGTTCATCCAGCCCTCCACACCACGGGGTCCTGTTCAACCACCCCTACACGGGCACCCCTCCACTGTCTACTGTTCATCCAGCCCTCCACCACACCATGGGGTCCTGTTCATCCAGAGGCAACGCCACCGCTCAATGTTCATCCAAACCCTCCCGCAACGCTCAATCTTCATCCCAGAGGCAGCATCGATCGGCTTCAGTTAGCAGCAGTAGCGAAGGAATCGCTCGATCGGGTTCAGTTAACAGCCATCGATCGATCGCTCGGGTTCAGCAACGCGTAGCCTGCAGTGCAATTCCTCGGGTTCAGTTAGAGCCCAACGCCGCGCTCGGGTTCAGTTAGAGCCAGCACCTCGCACACACGCGCGTACGTGTACGAGAGAAACGCGCATCGCTTGGCCCCCGACCTCCCACCGTAACCGGGAACTCCCCAAAATTTTCCTCCCCCTCGCTTCTACCACGGTTTTTTCCATCATGGACGGCCCAAAGAATGTCATGCAGCTGCGTCTCCGGCCCGCCCAGGACGAAAAGCCCATTTTCTGTCATGATTTTTTGTCATAGAAGTAGGAGCCCACCACATCTATGATGATACCAGGTTTTGTCACAATTATCGTCATAGAAGTGTCATATGTATGACAGAAAAAAAATCGTTCATCCCAAAATGTCACGGATGTGTCTTTTTTTGTAGTGAAACCTGGCATGATCGTCTAGACCATCCTGAAATCGGGATGATGAGAAAAATTACTAGCAATTCCATTGGTCATAATTTGCCTAAGTCAAAATTTCCTCAATCTTCAGGTTTCGTGAGCACATCTTGTGCCACAGGAAAGTTATTTTTGAGGCCCTCACACCTCAAAATACAAGATGAACCACTTCACTTCCTTGAACGTATTCAAGGAGACATTTGTGGTCCCATTCAACCATTATCTGGACCTTTCATGTATTTCATGGTTCTCATTGACGCATCTACACGATGGTCATGTAGCGACCAGACCTCAAACAGTCTGATCTCTGTGCTCCGGTGTCATCCCTGGATCAGTAATGCTGGCACCACACAGTACTCGGAGGATTTATAACAGAGTAGAAATCACACACTTATTACATCGAGTGTCTCAAAATAGAACTTATTACAATAAATATGGCTTAAGGCCATCTAATAACGATAACAGCGGAAGGCTTGGAATATAAGTGAGTCCATAAACTCCAACGGCATCACTGAGTATAGAACCACGACCTAAAAACTCCTTAATCGTCATCTGAAAAGTCTGCAACATTAACGTTGCAGCCCGAAACGGGTCAGCACATGGAATATGCTGGCAATGTAACACATAGAAAGTAATGGAATGAAACTGCTATACTATATGCATATTTGGCTGGTGGAAAGCTCTATGGTTACAGTTTTGCGTAAAGCCAATTTTTCCCTACTGCAAAGGAATAGATTTTATTTGACTATCATGGTAGTTGTTAAACATTGAGAATGGTTGACAGCATCCTCAATCCCAATTAAGCATCATCATTAAACAAAACCCAACAAAATTAATTTAGAGTAACATGTTGAGATTCACATGATAATCCAAGTACTAGATACTCAAGTTGTCCATAACTGGGGACACGGCTAACCATGATTAGTTTATTACACTCTACAGAGGTTTGCGCACTTTTTCCCACAAGACTCGATCGCCTCCGTTTGGTTTCTCGCACTACATGGTGTTTGAGAAGACGGATGACCGAGACATAGTCTTTCAGAAGCGCTAGCACCTTACGATCGGGTAGACCGTACCACGTACATCCCCTACATCTGCTAGTCTACCACTATAAGAGTTCGCATGACTTAGTCAACTATGCTAGAGCCCATAATAGCTTGTGGCTGCACACGGAAGTTTCTAGTATGACTAGTCTCATGATCCCTTTGAGCCTAGGTGGCGGTCCATAAAGAAAACAGGCAATCCTAGAATACCCAGGTACCTCAATCCACCCAGATGTGTGTTTAAGTTGCCACCTTAGATAAACCATTAATTAACAAACTCACATCTGTCATGGATATCACTCACCCAAATCCACGTCTACTAGCATAGCATGGCATAATAGCAAACGTAGAAGTAACTCCCCAAAGGTTTGATATAACAGGTGATAGGTACAACCTCAACTACTTCCCATCCCACAATTTAATTAGATCCTAATCATGCAATGTTTGAGGATTGATCTAATGCAATAAAACTATGTAGTAGAAAGGTATGATCAAAGTGTTACTTGCCTTGCTGATGATCTGCGAAACCTAGAGATTCGAAGTAACAGGCGGCGCACTCCGGGTATTCTATCGCAGGCAAACAAACAAGCATACAATAAGTACTCATCTAATGCACAGGTAAAACTCAAATAAGAGATCTAACCAGAAAGTTCAACTTAAGAACTCCGGTTGGCAAAAAGAATCAAATCAAACGAAGCAACGAAAGTCAAATGGCGAAAGAAAACAACTTCGTTCTACTAATCTGGATCTAAGGCAATTTTTACAGTAGCAAAAACTTGTTTAAGTTGGTTAAATGCATAGAGGGTTTCGAGACGAAACTCCAGGCGCTTGAATCGCCTGATTCCGATAAACGAGCGAAAAGTTATACTAAAACGAAAATCGGATCAGAAATCGCGATCAGAAAAATCACGGATTAAATCCGAGAAAAAGAAAAACGATGAACGTTCGCTAGAACGAACGAACGGACAAACGCTCGCTATTTAAATAAATCGGAAAAACCCGATCTATTTAAAAAAACGATGAAAAACCAACGAAAAAACCGAACGGTTTTTTCAAAAAAAATGGCGAACGTCAGGTGGTGGGTCGGCGGCGGAGGCGGCGGCGTGCGGCGGCAGCGGTGGTGGCTGGCGGGCGGCGCGGCTAGGGTTTGGGGGCGCGGGCGGGCTGGCTTCGGCTGGGCTCCCCCCCCCCCCAGGCTTATAAAGGCTAGTCAGGCCGGAGTCCCGGTCGGACACGGCCCGTAGGTCGGTTCGTTTTTTTATAATAATTACGCGCGTAAGAAAAATAAAAAGAAATACTAAACCGACTCCAAAAATCCCGAAATAAATTTTACTAGGCTTCTAAAATCAAGCCGCACAAGGTGGACATTTATTTGGGGCCTAAATGCAATTTTGAAAAATGCACATTTTTCCTAAATTCAAATTAAATAACGAAAAACTCCGAAATGAAATCTTATTTGATTTTATTATTCAATCCTCAATATTTCTTTATTTTGGGAAATTCATTTTATTCCCTCTCTCATATTTTTGTAACAGAAATAATTAATGATAAAATAATTAAAATCAAATGATCCTATTCTCAAAATTTGAGAAACTCAAATATGAAAATAACGAAATCCCCAACTCTCTCTGTGGGTCCTTGAGTTGCGTAGAATTTCTAGGATCAAAACAGAAAGCAAATAAAATATGATATGCAATGATGATGTAATGTATAACATTCCGAACTGAAAATTTGGGATGTTACAAACCTACCCCCCTTAAGATGAATCTCGCCCTCGAGATTCGGGTTGGCTAGAAAATAGGTGAGGGTGGTCCTTGAGCAAATCTTTCTCTCGCTCCCAGGTGGCTTCATCCTCTATGTGGTGGGTCCACTGAGCCTTGCAAAACTTGATAACCTTGCTGCGAGTGACTCGGCTGGCAAACTCGAGAATCTTAACTGGTTTCTCCTCATAGGTCAAATCGTTATCCAACTGAATTGTTTCCAATGGCACTGTGTGTCTCTCAAGGGTATGTCAGCCATCTCTGCGTGGCACTTCTTCAATTGAGAAACGTGGAACACATCATGAACTCCTGACAATCCTTCGGGCAATTCCAACTTTTAGGCCACTTCTCCCATATGCTCCAAAACTCGATATGGTCCTACAAATCGTGGCTGCTAATTTTCCTTTAACCCCAAAATGCTTTGTTCCCCAAAGTGGAGATACTCGAAGATAAACTCGGTCTCCGACTTCGTAAACTATCTCCTTGCGTTTAGAATCTGCATAACTCTTCTGTCTGGACTGAGCTACCTTGAGCCTATCGCGAATCAATTTCACCTTCTGTTCAGACTCTTTAATCAGATCCGGTCCAAACAACTGGCGGTCTCCAACTTCATCCCATGATAATGGTGTCCTGCACCTCCTTCCGTACAAGGCTTCGAAAGGGGCCATTTTCAAACTGGTTTGGTAACTATTGTAGTAAGAGAACTCTGCATATGGCAAATTTTCGTCCCAACTAGATCCGTAATCTAGCGCACAAGCTCTCAGCATATCCTCCAAAATTTGATTGACTCTCTCGGTCTGTCCATCTGTCTATGGATGAAAAGATGTGCTGAATTCTAGCCTGGTACCAAAGGTTTCATGCAACTGCTTCCAGAACTTTGAGGTAAACTGGGTTCCTCTATCCGATACAATGCTCCTTGGAACTTCATGTAAGCATACAATCCTGGTCATGTATATCTTGGCCAACTTTGCACTGGTATAAGTGGTCTTTACTGGGATGAAATGAGCTACCTTCGTCAATCGATCGACTACAACCCAAATCGAGTCATAGCCTGAATGAGTCCTGGGTAATCCTGTGATAAAATGCATGCCTAACTTATCCCACTTCCATTTGGGTATCGGCAATGGTTGTAACGATCCTGCTGGCTTCTGATGCTCTTCCTTTACTCTCTAACACACATCATAAACTGCTACATACTCCGCAATATCCTTCTTCATTCCGGTCCACCAGAAAATATCCTTCAAATCCAAATATATCTTGGTATTTCCTGGGTGAATCGAATATGGTGAATCGTGTGCCTCTTGCAGAATCAACTTCCTGATCTCCGGGTCATTGGGCACATAAACACGGTCTTCAAACCATAGGGTCTCGTGCACATCCTCACGAAATCCTTTAGCTTTTACTTTGCTTAGTTTCTCCTTTATAGCGGCAATCTCCTTGTCAGTCTTCTGAGCTTCTCTGATTCTATCCATCAAGGTTGACTGAATCTCAATGCTGCTACATAGCCTCTCGGAACTATTTCCAAACATAGTTCACGAAGATTTTTTGCTAACTCCTTCGTATTTCTCCCGTCATTAATGTGTTGACATGGCTCTTACGGCTTAATGCGTCAGCTACTACATTAGCCTTTCCGGGATGGTAATGCAATCTCATATCGTAATCCTTGATGAGCTCCAACCATCTCCTTTGTCTGAGATTCAACTCCTTCTGTGTGAAAATATACTTCAAACTCTTATGATTCGTATACACCTCACAATGGTTTCCAATGAGGAAATGTCTCCATGTTTTCAGTGCATGCACTACGGCTGCTAACTCCAAATCATGCGTAGCATAATTCAACTCATGGGTCTTAAGCTGTCTTGAGGCATATGAAACAACTCTCCCTTCCTGCATAAGTACTGCTCCAAGTCCTCAACGTGAAGCGTCGCAATACACCTCATAATCCTTGGTCTGATCTGGCAAAATCAACACTGGTGAAGTAACCAAGCGTTTCTTCAACTCCTAGAAACTAGCCTCACACTCCTCCGTCCATATGAAATTGGTATCCTTCTTCAGCAACTCCATCATAGGCTTCGCAATCTTTGAGAAGTTCTCAATAAATCTCCGGTAGTATCCGGCGAGTCCAAGAAAACTTCGGATCTCTCCAACTATGGTTGGTGCTTCCCACTTGGTCATGGTATCAACTTTAGTGGGATCTACTGCTATACCTTCTCCAGATATAACGTGTTCGAGGAATCCTACTTCCTTCAACCAAAACTCACATTTGCTAAACTTGGCATACAACTGATGTTCTCTGATCTTCTCAAGTACCAAACGCAAATGTTCCTTATGCTCCTCTTCATTCTTCGAGTAAACCAGGATATCATCAATGAACACCATGACGAACTTATCCAAAAACTCCATAAACACTTTGTTCATCATGTTCATAAAATAGGCAGGTGCGTTAGTCAGACCAAATGACATAACGGTATACTCGTACAGCCCATACCTGGTGGTAAAAGCTGTCTTAGGAATATCCTGTTCTCGAATCTTCAACTGGTGGTATCCTGATCGCAGATCGATCTTCGAAAATACCTTAGCTCCTTGCAATCGATCAAACAGATCATTGATCATTGGTAGTGGGTACTTGTTCTTAATCGTTACTTCATTCAATCCCCGATAATCGACAACCATTCTTAACGATCCATCCTTCTTCTCCACTAGAAGTACTGGCGATCCCCAAGGCGAAGAACTTGGGCGAATATATCCCTTATCCAGTAACTCTTTAATCTGCTTCTTAATTTCCACCAAATCCTTTGCAGGCATCCTGTATGGTCTCTTTGATATTGGCCCTGTGCCTGGCAATAGCTCATTCAAAAACTCAATGTCTCTATCTGGTGGCATGCGTGGCAACTCCTCTGGAAATAGCTCAGGGAATTCCTTTACCACTGGTACTTCCTCCTGCACAACTCCTATTAAGCAATTTACTTGTGTCCTCTTTGGCACATGTCGGGTTACATACTTGATCCTTCTCCCTTCTGGGGTGGTAAGCAAAATTGACTTACTAGCACATTCAATATTCCCTTCATACTTTGATAACCAATCCATGCCTAATATCACATCCAATCCTTGGGATTCCAATACTATTAGGTCTGAGGGAAAAACATAGTTACCAATCCTTAATGGTAACCAATCACACCATAGACTAGCCATATATTCTGCTCCAGGCGAGGTTACTAACATGGGTGACCTAAGGGCTTGGGTTGGCAGTTTATACTTATCCACAAATCCTCTTGATATGTATGAATGCAATGCACCAGTATCGAAAAGAGCGAGTGCAGTAAATGACTTAACCAAAAACTTACCGATTACCGCATCCGGCTGCTCTTCAACCTTCTCCACGTTAACGTGGTTCACTTGTCCCTTGTTGAAAGGGTTCGGCTTCTTCCCAGAGCTTCCATTGCCATTTCCATTCTGGGATTCAGGACATTCATTGGCATAATGTCCGGTCTTCTAGCACTTAAAGCAAGTGACTTGGCTCAGGTCTTTCTTGGCTGGGGTTGATGGGTTGGTGCTGCTCTGGCCATTGCTTCCTCCATTCCCATTACCATTCTTGGTGCCGTTGTGATTGTGCGAGCTACCTCCTCCATGGTTATGCTAAAAATGTCCTCCCGGTCTAGGGGTAAAACGTGGCTTCTGCTGAGCTCTAGAATTGTACTTCCCTTGTCCATACTTCCTCTTGCGGTTCTCAATCTGTTGCTGCTTCCCTTCAATCATAAGAGCACGGTCTACCAACTCCTGGTAGTTGTTGAAGGTTTCTACCATCAACTGCATGCTCAACTCATCATTCAGTCCTTCCAGAAACTTCTCCTGCTTAGCTGCATCGGTAGCAACGTCATCTGGGGCATAACGTGCTAATTTACTAAAGTCCTCCACATACTGGCCAACTATTCGTCCTCCTTGGCGCAAGTTGCGAAACTCACGCTTCTTCATGGTCATTGCTCCTGCTAAAACATGGGCAGTACGAAAAGCCTGCTGAAACTGGTCCCATGTGACAGTGTCGACAGGGAAAGTGGCTGTGAAATTCTCCCACCATGATGCTGCGGGTCCTTCAAGTTGATGTGCGGCAAACTTCACCTTCTCCGCATCTGTGCATCCTGATGTGGTCAACTCTCTAGCTGTCTTGCAGAGCCAATCATCTGCTACTATCGGCTCGGTGCTACTAGAAAACACTAGCGGATTCAGCCTAAGAAAACGGGCTAAGTGATCAACAGGGGGTGGTGGTGGTGGTGGGTTGTTGTTGTTGTTCCCCTGATTCTGATTCTGGACTAGCAACTGCATCAATGTGTTCTGCTGCTGGATCAACTGGGTGAGCTCCGGTGGAAAGGTAAATCCGGGGTCACGTCTCGGCGGCATCTGAGGGTTTAGAAAAGATGAGATTTAAGAATAGAGGGGGTCTAAAGAGAAAACACTACCCATATGCACATGAGGCAAAAGCAAACAATTCACTTCATTCAATCAAACAAGGGCATACAATTGATCTAACTATCGCAAAACTGCTTGGACTACTGTATTTACATGGTGGACTACTACTACTGATGAGGTGGTCTACTAGAAATATTCTTCGGTTGTAGACTCCATGATATCTGCTCCTGCTTCATCAATATAGTCATCATCGCTATCATCTGGGTCCGAATCGGTGTCGTCGATGATGATGTAGTCTTCCGGGCGAATCTCCTTGGGTTCTTTGTCTTCTTCTAATGGTGTAGGGCCTCCCATCAATATTCCGATCTTCTTGATCAGATCATCATTCTTCTCCACCAATACTTCAATTTCCTCTTCATAATCTTCACGTGTAGCCTTGAGTTCTTCCTCCAGTTCCGTGATTCTTGTCCTTGCCTTCTTCAGGTCTATCATGTCGGCACACATCTGGTTCTCCTGTCGTCGAATGTGATGGTTTAACTCCTGGATAAAAGCTGCAATTGATCTATCCTTTTTGGTGCTGATCATCTCCTAGTGCTCATCTTGGCACCCACAAATCTGGTAGATAGTATCCTTGAGATCATTGCGGTAGACTTCTCCAATGCGTCCCATGGCGATGTGAGCTGCCATGCTCTTTCCTAGACTCCAAGTTGGTGCATCAAAAGAAAACTCTATGGGCTCAGTGACTGGCATGAACGTCCTTCCTGGAACTTGAACTTGAATCATCCAGCTCTCTTCTTCAGGTAAAGTGGCGTTGTAGGTTCCGGTGAAGCTTGGTACTCCTATGTTCAGGTATCTAGCGACTTCCTTCAAGTGACGTCCAAAGGGTGTATCTTCATCCGGTTGCGTGAACTTGTTCCTTGCATCCGCCATCCTAAAGAGTAGAAAAGATGAGGAGGTCAGACGAGAAGAGGGTGAATAGTGATCTAGGTCTTTAGCTTAGTGGTCGTGTCCTACAGTCAGCGTGTGCTCTGATACCATCTCTATAGCGACTAGACCTCAAACAGTCTGATCTCTGTGCTCTGGTGTCATCCCTGGATCAGTAATGCTGACACCATACAGTACTCGGAGGATTTATAACAGAGTAGCAATCACACACTTATTACATCGAGTGTCTCAAAAGAGAACTTATTACAATAAATATGGCTTAAGGCCATCTAATAACGATAATAGCGGAAGGCTTGGAAGATAAGTGAGTCCATAAACTCCAACGGCATCACTGAGTATAGAACCACGACCTAAAAACTCCTTAATCATCGTCTGAAAAGTCTGCAACATTAACACTGCAGCCCGAAACGGGTCAGCACATGGAATATGCTGGCAATGTAACACATGGAAAGTAATGGAATGAAACTGCTATACTATATGCATATTTGGCTGGTGGAAAGCTCTATGGTTACAGTTTTGCGTCAAGCCAATTTTTCCCTACTACAAAGGAATAGATTTTATTTGACTATCATGGTAGTTGTTAAACATTGAGAATGGTTGACAGCATCCTCAATCCCAATTAAGCATCATCATTAAACAAAACCCAACAAAATTAATTTAGAGTAACATGTTGAGATTCACATGATAATCCAAGTACTAGATACTCAAGTTGTCCATAACCGGGGACACGGCTAACCATGATTAGTTTATTACATCTGTAGAGGTTTGCGCACTTTTCCCCACAAGACTCGATCGCCTCCGTTTGGTTTCTCGCACTACATGGTGTTTGAGAAGACGGATGACCGAGACATAGTCTTTCAGAAGCGCTAGCACCTTACGATCGGGTAGACCGTACAACCTACTTCCCCTACATCTGCTAGTCTACCACTGTAAGAGTTCGCACGACTTAGTCAACTATGCTAGAGCCCATAATAGCTGGTGGCTGCACACGGAAGTTTCTAGTATGAATAGTCTCATGATCCCTTTGAGCCTGGGTGGCGGTCCATAAATAAAACAGGCAATCCTGGAATACCTAGGTACCTCAATCCACCCAGATGTCTGTTTAAGTTGCCACCTTAGATAAACCATTAATTAACAAACTCACATCTGTCATGGATATCACTCACCCAAATCCACGTCTACTAGAATAGCATGGCATAATAGCAAACGTAGAAGTAACTCCCCAAAGGTTTGATATAACAGGTGATAGGTACTACCTCAACTACTTCCCATCCCACAATTTAATTAGATCCTAATCATGCAATGTTTGAGGATTGATCTAATGCAATAAAACTGGGTAGTAGAAAGGTATGATCAAAGTGTTACTTGCCTTGCTCATGATTCGCGAAACCTAGAGATTCGAAGTAACAGGCGGCGCACTCCGGGTATTCTATCGCCAGCAAACAAACAAGCATACAATAAGTACTCATCTAATGCACAGGTAAAACTCAAATAAGAGATCTAACCAGAAAGTTCAACTTAAGAACTCCAGTTGGCAAAAAGAATCAAATCAAATGAAGCAACGAAAGTCAAACGGCGAAAGAAAACAACTTTGTTCTACTAATATAGATCTAAGGAAATTTTTACAGTAGCAAAAACTTGTTTAAGTTGGTTAAACGGATAGAGGGTTTTGAGACGAAACTCCAAGCGCTTGAATCGCCTGATTCCGATAAACGGGCGAAAAGTTATACTAAAACGAAAATCGGATCAGAAATCGCGATCAGAAAAATCGCGGATTAAATCCGAGAAAAAGAAAAACGACAAACGTTCGCTACAACGAATGAACGGACGAACGCTCGCTATTTAAATAAATCGGAAAAACCGATCTATTTAAAAAAACCGAAACTAAAAAAACCGACGAAAAACCGATGCAAAAACAGAACGGTTATTTCAAAAAAAAAACGGCGGCACGGATTTTGAGGCAAGGCGAACCTCGGGCGGCGGGTCGGCGGCGGCGCGAGGCG
>NC_041390.1:545556043-545578340 GCF_002162155.2 Triticum dicoccoides
CGGCATATAAAGGCTAGTCGGGCCGGAGTCCCGGTCGGACACGGCCCGTAGGTCGGTTAGTTTTCTTATAATAATTACGCGTGGAATAAAAATAAAAATAAATACTAAACGGACTCCAAAAATCCCGAAATAAATTTTTCCATGCTTCTAAAATCAAGCCGCACAAGGTGAACATTTATTTGAGGCCTAAATGCAATTTTGAAAAACGCACATTTTCCTAAATTCAAATAAAATAACGAAAAACTCCGAAATAAAATCTTATTTGATTTTATTATTAAATCCTCAATATTTCTTTATTTTGGGAAAGTCATTTTATTCCCTCTCTCATATTTTTGTAACAGAAATAATTGATGATAAAATAATTAAAATCAAATGATCCTATTCTCAAAATTTGAGAAACTCAAATATGAAAATAACGAAATCCCCAACTCTCTCCGTGGGTCCTTGAGTTGCGTAGAATTTCTAGGATCAAAACCAAAAGCAAATAAAATATGATATGCAATGATGATCTAATGTATAACATTCCAAATTGAAAATTTGGGATGTTACAGGTCACATGTGTGTCTTCTATCCACACAGAACCATGCATTTGCCAAGGTAATGAGGCAATTCATTAAGTTGCAAGCCCATTATCCCGAAAGTTGAATTAAGTCAATTCGAATGGACAATGTTGCAGAATTCTTCTCACGTGCTTTCAATGATTATTGCATGGCTTTGGGGATTGAAGTTCAGCACTCTGTTCCATACGTCCATACGCAAAATGTTTTGGCTGAATCATTGATTAAGAGGATCAAACTCATAGCAAGACCTTTGTTGACGAATTGCAACTTGCCAACCTCTTGTTGGGGTTACGTTGTTTTACAGCTGCTGACTTGATACAGTTGAGGCCAACTGCATATCACAGTTCTTCCCCTCTGGAATCCGTACGTGGAAACCCTCCAAGCATTTCCCATCTGCGTAAGTTCGGATGTGCTACATACATCATGATCTCGCCACCACATCAGACATCTATGGGCCCACACAGGAAGTTGGGGATCTATGTGGGGTACAAATCACCATCAATTATCAAGTACTTGGAACCCCTGACTGGGGATCTGTTCACATCCCATCACGTTGATTGCATATTTAACAAGGAACATTTTCCGGTATTAGGGGAGATTTCAAGTACCATAAAGAATGCCCGGAAATTGATTGGAATGCTCGTGCCATTTCATCCTCTGATCCACGTACCCAAGAGACTGAACTTCAAGTTTGGAAGATCATTAATTTGCAACGTCTTGCAAATAATCTGCCAGATTCATTTACTGATCTGAAAGGTGTTACAAAATCCTTAAATCCGGCCAGAAACATGCCAGAAAGAGTGGAGGTACCAATAAAAACCACTCAAGTCCCTATTCCTAGAAAGAGGGGGAGTAGTACGGCCTCTGACCTGGAGCATGCTTCTAGCAAGCAGCAAAGGAATGGAGGAGAAAAACCTCGGAGTTAGTAAATGTAGGTCAACTCAACATTGACAAACACCTGATGGGTAGTATACACCCAGTGGAAGGGCAACCTCCACAACCCAGCTCCAATGTGCACAAACTGGCTGGGACATCGAAACACCCAGACTCAGTCGTATTGGGAAATCATGAAGAGTTACTAGGGGTGCAGGAAATTTCCATCAACTATGTTGATTCTGGAGAATAATTTGACTGTAAGACTACGACTGTCGACATATATTTTGCTAAAAATATTACAGATACCCTTCTCACTTATCATGATCCAAGGTCTATCGTAGAGTGCCAAAAGTGCTCCGATTGGCCTAAATGGACGGATGCAATCCAAGAAAAAATTGCCTCGCTTAACAAAAAAAGGTATTCACTGGAGCAATATCGACACCTCCTAGTGTTTTCCCTATGGGATTCAAATGGAGTTTTCTACGGAAATGGAATGAGAACAATGAGGTGGTGAGCTATAAAGCAAGGCTCATAGCACAAGGTTTCACGCAGAAACCCAGCATTGACTTCACTGAAACATATTTTCCAGTAAAGAGTGCAACCACTTTTCGATATCTTATATCTCTCGCAGTGCAAAATCGTCTATCTATGCAGTTGATGAACGGCGTGACCGCATGTCCTTACGGGTCACTAGATTCAGACATATATATGAAAGTTCCTGGTGGAATCTCTGTCCTGAATAAAAGTGCAAAACGCAATATGTATTGTGTAAAGCTGAATAAGTCATTATATGGCTTAAGGCAGTCGGGACGGATGTGGTACAACCGACTCACTGAGTTCCTTCTTCAGAAAGGTTACTCCAATAGTGCTGATTGCCCATCTGTTTTCATCAAGAAGTCCTCTATGGGATTTTGCATCATTTATGTGTGCGTTGATGATCTCAACATCATTGGCAACACACCAGACATTGATGAAGCATGCAATCACCTAAAGACGGAATTTGAGATGAAGGACTTGGGTAAAACCAAATTTTTCTTAGGTATTCAACTTGAGCACCTTTCCTTAGGAATCATGGTACACCAAGCTGCCTATATCCAGAAAATATTGGAGATATTTAATATGGACAAATCCTACCCATCTAAAACTCCTTTGGTGGTTCGATCTCTAGACGTGGAGAAAGATCCGTTCAGACCAAGGGATGATGGAGAACAAGTATTGGAACCTGAAGTTCCATACCTCAGTGCCATTGGAGCGCTTATGTATCTTGCAATTTGCAAGAGACATGATATTGAATTTGCAGTGAATCTACTTGCCAGTCATAGTGCAGCTCTGCAAGCACAACTGCACCCTGCGTGGTTTTGGTAATTAATGTCACCATATCTCTTGTTGGACTAATGGTTTCATCTAGTATGCTTCAGATAAGTTCAACAATGGAGTGGCATGGACTAGAGGATGTGGAACCCCTTCGAGATGATAAGGGCAAAGGATTGGCTCAAGCTCAAAGCTCAGGACTCTACATTTTTCATTTTAGTGATCCAAGATCACATTGAGTCCATAGGAAAGCCAATACTATTAAGAGGGAATGAGGTGTTGCTTAATGGCTTGTTTGCTCAAAGTGCTTAGTGATATGCTCCAAAGCCCTCGACCACTTTATCACATTGATACGTCTCCATCGTATCTACTTTTCCAAACACTTTTGCCCTTGTTTTGGACTTTAACTTGTATGATTTGAATGGAACGAACTCGGACTGGCGTTGTTTTCAGCATAATTGCCATGATGTTGTTTTATGTGCAGAAAACAAAAGTTCTTGGAATGACCTGAAACTCCACGGAATATCTTACAATAAATAATAAAAAATCCTCGCCAAATATGAAGACAGGGGCCCCACACCCTTTCCATGAGGGTGGGGGGCACCCTCCCCCCCTAGGGCGCGCCCCCTTACCTCGTGGGCCCCCTCGAGACCTCCCGACTCCAACTCCAACTCTATATAACTACTTTCAGGGAGAAAAAATGGGAGAGAAGAAATCATTGTGTTTTACGATACGGAGCCGCCGCCAAGCCCTAAAACCTCTCGGGAGGGCTGATCTGGAGTCCATTCAGGGCTCCGGAGAGGGGGATTCGTCGCCGTCGTCATCATCAACCATCCTCCACCACCAATTTCATGATGCTCATCGCCGTGCATGAGTAATTCCATCATAGGCTTGCTGGACGGTGATGGGTTGGATGAGATTTATCATGTTATCGAGTTAGTTTTGTTAGGGTTTGATCCCTAGTGTCCACTATGTTCTGAGATTGATGTTGCTATGACTTTGCTATGCTTAATGCTTGTCACTAGGGCCCGAGTGCCATGATTTCAGATCTGAACCTATTATGTTTTCATTAATATATGAGAGTTCTTGATCCTATCTTGCAAGTCTATAGTCACCTATTATGTGTTATGATCCATTAACCCCGAAGTGACAATAATCGGGATACTTACCGGTGATGACCGTAGTTTGAGGAGTTCATGTATTCACTATGTGCTAATGCTTTGTTCCGGTACTCTATTAAAAGGAGGCCTTAATATCCCTTAGTTTCCAATAGGACCCCGCTGCCACGGGAGAGTAGGACAAAAGATGTCATGCAAGTTCTTTTCCATAAGCACGTATGACTATATTCAGAATACATGCCTACATTACATTGACGAATTTGAGCTAGTTCTGTGTCACCCTATGTTATGACTGTTACATGATGAACCACATCCGGCATAATTATCCATCATTGATCCGATGTCTACGAGCTTTCCATATACTGGTTTACGCTTATTTACTTTCTCGTTGCTATTGTTACAATCACTACAAAATACCCAAAACATTACTTTGCTTTCATTACTCTTTTGTTACTGTTACCATCACTATCATATTACTTTGATACTAAACACTTTGCTGCAGATACTAAGTTTCCAGGTGTGGTTGAATTGACAACTCAGCTGCTAATACTTGAGAATATTCTTTGGCTCCCCTTGTGTCGAATCAATAAATTTGGGTTGAATACTCTACCCTTGAAAGCTGTTGCGATCCCCTATACTTGTGGGTTATCAAGACTAGTTTTTGGCGCCGTTGCCGGGGAGCATCGCTGTATTGTTTGAGTCACTTGGGATTTATATCTGCTGGACACTATGAAGAACTTGAAAGACGCTAAGACAACAATTTATCCCTCAACTACGAGGGGAGGTAAGGACCTGCCATCTAGCTCTGCACTTGATTCACCTTCTGTTATGAGTAAGATTGTGACACCCACACCTGCTTCTGCTATTCGTTCTGATATGTCGCATTTTATTGATGATGCTACTTCTGCTATGCATGATATTATGATGAAACTACTTCTATGCTTGATACTACTGTGCCACTTAGTGATTTTCTCGAAGAACGACTTGCTAGAGCTAGAGAGATTGAAAATATTGAATCTGATTATGAGGATGAAAGTGATGATGAAGAATCACTTGTTATTCCTGAGGGTTATTTATTTGATCAAGAAGCTTCTTTAGCTATTTTAGCTTGCAAAGATAGATATGAACTCAAAAGGTTATTAGCTAAATGGAATAAGCAATATGTAAATGCTAGGATGAGACCTGGTCCTACTTTTGCTACTTCACCTATCTGTGTTACTGATAAGGATTATGAATTCTCTATTGATCCTGATATAATTACTTTTGTTGAATCTGATCCTTTTCATGGCTATGAATCTGAAACTGTTGTAGTACATCTTACTAAATTAAATGATATAGCTACCCTGTTCACTAATGATGAGAGATCTCGCTACTTTTATATCCTTAAAATATTTCCGTTCTCATTAAAGGGTGATGCTAAAATATGGTTTAATTCTCTTGATCCTGGTTGTGTGCGTAGTCCCCAGGATATGATCTATTACTTCTTTGCTAAATATTTCCCTGCTCATAAGAAACAAGCTGCTTTAAAGGAAATATACAACTTTGTGCAAATTAAAGAAGAGAGTCTCCCACAAGCTTGGGGGAGGCTTCTCAAGTTACTTAATGCTTTGCCTGATCATCCTCTTAAGAAAAATGAAATACTTGATATCTTTTACAATGGACTAACCAATCCTTCCGGAGATTACCTGGATAGTTGTGCTAGTTCTCTTTTTAGGGAAAGAACACCGGATGAAGCTGAAATCTTATTGAATAATATGTTGACAAATGAAAATAATTGGGCACCTCCTGAGCCAGCTCCTACTCCAATTAACGATCCTATTCCTAAACCAACTCAGAAGAAGAGAGGTGTTCTATTTCTCAATCCCGAAGATATGCAAGCGGCAAAGAAATCTATGGAAGAAAAAGGTATTAAAGCTGAAGATGTTAAGAATTTACCTCCTATTGAAGAAACATATGATCTTGATTTACCTCCTATTGAATAAACATATGATCTTGATCCTTTATTCATTGAAGAACCTCCAGACCCCGATAACCCGACACAGGTAGTAAAGGTAAATTCTCTCTATAGATATGATAAAGCTGAAATCCCTCCTACTAAAATTGCTAGTCAATGCTTGGATGAGTTTGATAATTTTATGTTTAAACAAGAAGACTTCAATGCTTATTTTGGTAGACAATTAAAACAAGATGTTGATATGATTAAATACTTGGGTGATTATATGGCTAATATTAGAGGTGAACTTAAACTTGTTAGCAAACATGCTTCTATGGTTACCACTCAAGTAGAACAAGTACTTAAAGCTCAAAAGGAATTGCTCAATGAGATGAATAGTAAGAAAAATGATTATGCTGTTAAAGTGGCTACTAGAACTGGTAGAATGACTCGGGAACCTTTGTATCCTGAAGGCCACCCTAAGAGAATTGAGCAAGATTCTCAGAGAAATAAAATTGATGCACCTAGTTCTTCTAAAAGGAAGAAAAAGAAAAATGATAGAACTGTGCAAACTTCTAGTGAACCTATTATTGAACCACCTGATAATCCAAATGATATCTCTATGTCTAATGCTGAAACATAATCTGGCAATGAACATGAACCTAATGAAAATGTTAATGATGATGTTCATAATGATGCTCAACCTAGTAATGATAATGATGTAGAAATTGAAACTGTTGTTGATCTTGATAACCCACAATCAAAGAATCAACGTTATGATAAGAAAGACTTTGTTGCTAGGAAACATGGTAAAGAAAGAGAGCCTTGGGTTCAGAAACCGATGCCTTTTCCTCCCAAACCATCCAAGAAAAAGGATGATGAGGATTTTGAGCGCTTTGCTGAAATGATTAGACCTATCTTTTTGCGTATGCGATTAACTGATATGCTCAAAACCAATCCTTATGCTAAGTATATGAAAGATATTATTACAAATAAAAGAAAAATACCAGAAGCTGAAATTTCCACCATGCTTGCTAATTATACTTTTAAGGGTGGAATACCAAAGAAACTTGGAGATCCAGGAGTACCTACTATACCATGCTCCATTAAAAGAAACTATGTTAAAACTGCTTTATGTGATCTTGGAGCCGGTGTTAGTGTTATGCCTCTCTCTTTATATCGTAGACTTGACTTGAATAAGTTGACACCTACTGAAATATCTTTGCAAATGGCTGATGAATCAACTGCTATACCTGTCGGTATTTGTGAGGATGTGCCTGTTGTGGTTGCAAACGTTACTATTTTAACGGACTATGTTATTCTTGATATTCTCGAGGACGATAGTATGTCGATTATTCTTGGAAGACCTTTTCTTAATACTGCAGGGGCTATTATTGATTGCACTAAAGGCAATGTCACTTTTCATGTTAATGGTAATGAGCATACAGTACACTTTCCGAGGAAACAACCTCAAGTTCATAGTATCAATTCTACCGGAAAAATTCCATCGATTATATTTGGAGGTTTTGAATTTCCTCTTCCTACTGTCAAGAAGAAATATGATATACTTATTATTGGGGATGTGCATATCCCCGTTGAGGTAACCTAGTGTTATTCGAAATTTCTCCGGTTTCATGTTAATCGGAATGAGTTTGTTAACAAGACTTGATCAACCTTGTTAGTGGATTCCTTTTGACGAGCATGAGATGGATGAAACTAGAAGCACAACCTTCCGTACCCTCTCTATACTTTCTGTTATTTAGTTGAAATAAAATAAAAATAAATAATTTTCTGTCGGTTATCTGATTATCCGTGCAATATAAAAATACCTCGAAAATAAAAGTTCTCCAAATGCCCTGAAAATTAAATATGATTTTTTCTAGAATATTTGAGGATTTATGGAACAAATAACACACCAGGGGGACCAACCACCTTGCCACGAGGGTGGAGGGCGCGCCCACCCCCCTAGGGTGCGCCCCCTGCCTCATGGGCCCACGGTGGCCCTCCTCCACCTATTCCTGCACCCATCCTCTTCTTCTTCCTCCCACAAACACGAAAAACCAACTCAAGCACAAGTTCCAGCCCTCTTTGCTGCCATTTTTGATCTCCTTGCTCAAAGCACCTCTCACAAAACTGCTTGGGGAGATTGTTCCTTGGTATGTGACTCCTCCATTGGTCCAATTAGTTTTTGTTCTAGTGCTTTATTCATTGCAAATTTTTGCTACTTAGGTGACCCTGTTCTTGAGCTTCCATGTCAAATTTATATGGTCAAAAGTAGTTTTGATGCATGATATAGGCCCTATGTACTTGTAGGAGTAGTTGCTATCAATATTATTGAGTTTGGTTTACTTTCATTTTGAAGTTACTAAAAAATTTCAGAATTTTTCAGAGGAAGAAATATGATTAGGAAAATGTTCCAAGGTGGTTCTTCAAGGAAGCAAGGACCCAGGCTTGCAATGTGTGATGCTGACGAAGAGCCACCAAGAGACGCTCTAGTGCGTCCTTGTGAGTGGCCTTCTGAAAATTTTATGGATTGAGCGGGAATTAAAGAAGAATTTAACGCATATTTGTGTAATGTCGGTCTTGAGGACTTTGAGGCAGACAAATGCCCCCAGTATCATGATCTCACAAGCTCTTTTATGAGGAGGTTCGAGTATTCATCTTCGTGTAATTCTCCTTTAGTCATGTTTGATCTTTATGACAAATCTTATACCATGGACTTAGAGGATTTCACTTTTCCTTGCAAACTTCCACAATGGGGTAGTGTTAGAGATCCCCCTAAATCTGAATTTAGAAACTTTCTTGCTTGTATAACTGTAGGGGAATCTAGAGATATAATGCAAGCTACCATAGGGAGCATTCACTTTCCTGCTATACATTATTTTTCTCTCTTCATAGGTAGGTGCATAAATGCTAAGGATGAAGCATGTCACATGTGTGTCCCTGACCTTAGCATTCTCAGGAGTGTTGTGTCAGGAGACCAATCTTATCATATGGGAGCCATTGTAGCTCGTAGGTTGCATCATAATAGATATAATGGAGATTTCTTTGGAGGAATTTATGCAACCTGCTTAGCTAAATTTCTTGAGATAGACGTTCGTGAAGCAGACATGGAGTTTCCTCCTGCTTATTTAGATTTTGATTCTATGGTTTCTCACCATTTTGTCGAGAGGAACGAATCACCTCTCCAGTATCGACTAATCTTTGACAGACGCCATGCTGTCCGTATTACTCTCCCTGCTCCTGCTTTCTTTGATTATCAGGCAAGAGGAGGATATACTATTACCAGAGAGGAGGCAGATGAGTACGAGAGGAGAGAAGAGGCTGCTCGTCGCCACGCTGCAGCTTAGCAGGCGATAGCTGCTGCATCACAGTACGACCCCAACAACAATTATTATGGATATCAGCCAGGCCAGCCGTGGCCATAGACCAACTTAGGCCAAAAGCCTAAGCTTGGGGGAGTACGTATTTCTCACCGACATTACATTTATGTTCACACACACTCATTGCTATATGTCGGTGTTCATACTTTTTCATTGTATCATCCATGCCAGTTTATTTCCTTTTATGCTTTCTTCTTGTGTGTTTAATAAACCTTAAGAAAAACAAAAAAAATTAGTTGTAGCTTTTAATTAATTTACTTTCCATGCTTGTAGTAGTAATTAAAAAGAAAATCCAAAAATATTTCCTGTTCTTCTTTTGCTTGTTGGGAGTTTTCCCGTGTAAATAGTTTTATTTCTTTTCTTTCTTTGGGGTCAGTAGGAGAAGACCATGATTAAATTGCTGAAGTGGCTCTTATATGCTTTATTGTTGATTTAACCAAGAGCCCATATTGCTTTGTCTTCTGCTGTTTATTGAATGCTCGCAGATTCCAGCTTAGTCCAATGCACGTGCACTCTTATTATTGTTCACATCGTTCGGTCGTGCAAGTGAAAGGCAATTATGATGATATATGATGGACTGACTGAGATGAGAAAAGCTGGTATGAACTCGACCTCTTTTGTTTTTGTAAATATGATGAGTTCATCGTTCTTGATTCAGCTTGCTATGAATAAACATGTTTGCAATGACAATTAGAGATCATAGTTGCTTGTGCCATGCTTGATTAGCTATGAGTTATAATGGTTTACCTTGCGTGCCAACATGCTATTAAAATGGTTATGATGTGGTATGATAGGGTGGTATCCTCCTCTGAATGATTTAAGTGACTTGACTTGGCACATGTTCATGCATGTAGTTGAAACAAATCAACATAGCCTTCACGATATTTATGTTTATGGTGGATTATATCCTACTCATGCTTGCATCCAATGTTTATTAATTTTAATGCATGTACATGGCTGTTGTCGCTCTCTATTTGGTCGCTTCCCAGTCTTTTGCTAGCCTTCACCTGTACTAAGCGGGAATACTGCTTGTGCAACCAAACCCCTTAAACCCCAAAGTTATTCCAGATGAGTCCACTATACCTTCCTATATGTGGTATCTACCTGCCGTTCCAAGTAAATTTGTATGTGCCAAACTCTAAACCTTCAAATAACCATCCTGTTTTGTATGCTCGAATAGCTCATGTATCAACTAGGACTATTCGTATCTTCCATGTTAGGCGGGTTATTCTCAAGAGGAGTGGACTCTGCTCCTCACTCATGAGATAAATGGCTGGTCACCGGGATGCCCAGTCCCATGCTTTATGCAAACTAAATCAAAATAATTGCAAAGCAAAACTCCCCCTGGGACCTGATGTATGTTGGAGGCACTCGTTGTTTCGAGCAAGCCATGGATTGATGTTTGTTGGTGGAGGGGGAGTATAAACTTTACCATTCTGTTTGGGAACCGCCTATAATGTGTGTAGCATGGAAGATTTCGCCATCTCTTGGTTGTTATGTTGACAATGAAAGTATACCGCTCAAAATATTATTCACCTCTATTTCAAAACTGAGCTCTGGCACCTCTACAAATCCCCGCTTCCCTCTGTGAAGGGCCTATCTATTTACTTTTATGTTGAGTCATCACCCTCTTATTAAAAAGCACTAGTTGGAGAGCACCGCTGTCATTTGCATTCATTATTGTTAGTTTACATTGGGTGTGACTATGATTGGATCTCTTTTACCATGAATTACAATGTCTAGTCACTCCTTGATCTTTAAAGGTGCTCTGCATTTATGTTTTGCGGTCTCAGAAAGGGCTAGCAAGATACCATCTTGTTATATCATATTATGATTGTTTTGACAAAGTGTTGTCATCCGAGATTTATTATTATGGCTTGCTAGTTGATTATGCTATTGATATGGGTAATCATGAGACCTGAGAATTATTGCAAATGTGGTTAGTTATAATCGTTGCTGAAAACTTGAATGCTAGCTTGACATATTCACAACAACAAGAGAAAACAGAGTTTGTAAAAGTTTTTCTTTATTTCTTTCAGTTTGTCAACTGAATTGCTTGAGGACAAGCAAGGTTTTAAGATTGGGGGTGTTGATACGTCTCCGTCGTATCTACTTTTCCAAACACTTTTGCCCTTGTTTTGGACTCTAACTTGTATGATTTGAATGGAACTAACCCGGACTGACGTTGTTTTCAGGAGAATTGCCATGATGTTGTTTTATGTGCAGAAAACAAAAGTTCTCGAATGACCTGAAACTCCATGGAATATCTTACAATAAATAATAAAAAATCCTCGCCAAAGATGAAGACCAGGGGGGCCACACCCTTTCCACGAGGGTGCCCCCCCCCTAGGGCGCGCCCCCTACCTCGTGGGCCCCTTGGAGACCTCCTGACTCCAACTCCAACTCTATATAACTGCTTTCGGGGAGAAAAAATGGGAGAGAAGAAATCATCGTGTTTTACGATACGGAGCCGCCGCCAAGCCCTAAAACCTCTCGGGAGGGCTGATCTGGAGTCCGTTCGGGGCTCTGGAGAGGGGGATTCGTCGCCGTCGTCATCATCAACCATCATCCATCACCAATTTCATGATGCTCACCGCCGTGCATGAGTAATTCCATCGTAGGCTTGCTGGACGGTGATGGGTTGGATGGGATCTATCATGTAATCGAGTTAGTTTTGTTAGGGTTTGATCCCTAGTATCCACTATGTTCTGAGATTGATGTTGCTATGACTTTGCTATGCTTAATGCTTGTCACTAGGGCTCGAGTACCATGATTTCAGATCTGAACCTATTATGTTTTCATCAATATATGAGAGTTCTTGATCCTATCTTGCAAGTCTATAGTCACCTATTATGTGTTATGATCCGTTAACCCCGGAGTGACAATAATCGGGATACTTACCGGTCATGACCATAGTTTGAGGAGTTCATGTATTCACTATGTGCTAATGCTTTGTTCCAGTACTCTATTAAAAGGAGGCCTTAATATCCCTTAGTTTCCAATAGGACCCTGCTGCCACGGGAGGGTAGGACAAAAGATGTCATGCAAGTTCTTTTCCATAAGCATGTATGACTATATTCGGAATACATGCCTAAATTACATTGACGAATTGGAGCTAGTTCTGTGTCACCCTATGTTATGACTGTTACATGATGAACCGCATCCGGCATAATTATCCATCATTGATCCGATGCCTACGAGCTTTCCATATACTGGTTTTCACTTATTTACTTTCTCGTTGCTATTGTTACAATCACTACAAAATACCAAAAACATTACTTTGCTTTCGTTACTCTTTTTTTACCGTTACCACTACTATCATATTACTTTGCTACTAAACACTTTGCTGCAGACAGTAAGTTTCCAGGTGTGGTTGAATTGACAACTCAGCGGCTAATACTTGAGAATATTCTTTGGCTCCCCTTGTGTCGAATCAATAAATTTGGGTTGAATACTCTACCCTCGAAAGCTGTTGCGATCCCCTATACTTGTGGGTTATCACACATCCACATTTGTCCCAAACCAAAAGTCAAACTCGGCCCCACCAAAACTTTCTATCTGGCGCCATCGAGTTCTCTTGACATAGCCACTACGAGAAACCCTAGTCAATTCGGTCTCACCGATGGGATCTCGGTCTCACTGAGATGGGCTTGCAAACTCTCTAATGCCTATTGCATTAATTTCGGTCTCACCGAAATATGAAATCGGTCCCGCTGAGTTTGCTTGGCCAACTCTCTGTTTTTCTTATTACCCAAATCGGTCCCACCGAGTTTATGTAATCGGTCCAACCGAGATAAGGCTTTACCCTAACCCTATCACATCGGTCTCACCGAGTTGATCATGTCGGTCCCACCGAAATGCCTAACAGTCACATTATGAACCAAATCGGTCCGACCGAGTTTTATAAATCGGTCCCACCGAGTTTGGTGATTTGTGTGTAACGGTTAGATTTTGTGTGGAGGCTATATATACCCCTCCACCCACTCTTCATCCGTGGAGAGAGCCATCAGAATATGCCTACACTTCCAACATACATTTTTTGAGAGAGAACCACCTACACTTGTGTTGAGGTCAAGATATTCCATTCCAACCACATAAATCTTGATCTCTAGCCTTCCCCAAGTTGCTTTCCACTCAAATCATCTTTCTACCAAATCCAATCCTATGAGAGAGAGTTGAGTGTTGGGGAGACTATCATTTGAAGTACAAGAGCAAGGAGTTCATCATCAACACACCATCTATTACCTTTTGGAGAGTGGTGTCTCCTAGATTGGCTAGGTGTCACTTGGGAGCCTCCATCAAGATTGTGGAGTTGAACCAAGGAGTTTGTACGGGCAAGGAGATCGCCTACTTCGTGAAGATCTACCCTAGGGAGGCAAGTCCTTCGTGGGCGATGGCCATGGTGGGATAGACAAGGTTGCTTCTTCGTGGACCCTTCGTGGGTGGAGCCCTCCGTGGACTCGCGCAACTGTTACCCTTCGTGGGTTGAAGTCTCCATCAACGTGGATGTACGATGGCACCACCAATTGGAACCACGCCAAAACTCTCCATGTCTTCAATTGCGTTTGCACATTCTTGCAACTTGCATGATTTACTTTCCGCTGCTCATATACTCTTGTCATGCTTGCTTGATATGTATTGTAAATGTATGAACTTGTGCTAAAACTCCACTTCAACCTAAATAATTTAAAAACTGCAACTTTTCTTGCTAAGAGTCTATTCACCCCCCCCCCACCTCTAGACACCTCTTCTCGATCCTTTCAATTGGTATCAGAGCATTGGTATCCATTTCTTTGGTTTAAACACCTTTGGAGGAAGATGGATGAGTCTACGTTGGTGAGTCTTAGACATAGAGTGCCTATACTTGATGGAGAGTACTTTCATGAGTGGAAAAATTAGATGCTTGAAATTTTCAATGAATATCATTTGAACAAGTACATTACTAGCCCTTGTGCACCTCATGTTGATCCTTTGCATCCTACCCTTGATGAGTCTATTGACATGATCCGTAATCTTAGAACTGTCAGTTTAATCACTAGAGGTTTGCCTAGAAACTTGCTTGCTAGCTTGCCTACCCTTGATTGTGCCTACACCATATGGAGATTCCTTGAGGAACGATTTCCAAACTATTCCTTGAAAAACTTAGATGAGATTCTTCATAAGTCTATTGCCTTGAGTAAGATGAGTTCCAATGATCCCAAATTTGGTGATTGTACATTTGAGCTTACTAATCTTACGAGTGCCAAAGGAGATGTTGGAATCACTAGCAATATCATTTCCGAAGTCATTAGAATTCATAGAGATGAACATTGTTACGGTCATACTTCTAATGAATCACTCTCTCTAGGAATTGATCCACCACATGACGATGCTGAACATGGATACTATGATGTGGATGATGATAGTGCCTATGATCTTGATGATGCAATTAGACACTTTGGTCTTATGGCTAATCTTCGCGGCTACATGGCTGGAGGAAAGGAATGGGTTCTTGATAGTGGATGTACCGACCATATGAACGGAGACAAGGATATGTTTCGTGAGCTTGCTGAAAACGACGACCCTCGAAAGTATGTCAGTTTTGGTGATAACTCAAAGGGTAAGGTGGTTGGCCTTGGTAAGGTGGCCATCTCACATGATAGCTACATACAAAATGTTATGCTCGTTGAATCTCTTGGCTACAATTTACTTTCCGTATCTAGACTTGCTGACTTTGGTTTCAATATCCTATTTACTGAAGTAGATTGTCAAGTGTTTTGTAGAGATAATCATAAAATGGTCTTTACCAGTACACGTAGAGGTCATCTTTACATTGTTGATTTCACTAAAAAGGCTCAACCTAGAACTTGCCTAATTGCTAAACCCTCGAAAGTTTGGTTGTGGCATAGAAGGTTAGGTCATGTGGGCATGCGAAATCTTGATAAGCTTATTAAAGGTGATCATATCCTTCGAGTAAAAGATGTTATATTTGACAAGGATAGAATTTGTAGTGCTTGTCAAGCAGGAAAACAAGTTGGAGGAAGTCACCCCGTGAAGAATATTATGACCACGAGAAGACCGCTCGAGCTACTTCATATGGATCTCTTTGGTCCCAATGCCTACAAGAGTCTTAGTGGTAACTCAATTGGTCTAGTCATAGTTGATGATTTTTCAAGATTTATGTGGGTATTCTTTCTTGATGATAAATCGCAGGTCCAAAAGATCTTCAAGAGCTTCGCTAGGAAGGCACAAAATCAATTTGAAGTGAAGATCAAGAAGGTTCGCAGCAACAATGGATCGGAGTTCAAGAACGCAAATGTGGATACCTTTCTTGACGAAGAAAGGATTTCACATGAGTTCTCGGCAACGTACACGCCTCGACAAAATGGAGTTGTTGAGAAGAAGAACCAAACTCTTATTGAGATGGCGAGAACGATGCTTGATGAGTACAAGACTCCAAAACACTTTTGGGTGGAAGCGGTTGAGACAGCTTGTCATGTAACAAATCACTTGTATCTTCACAAGCTACTCGGCAAGACGGCATATGAGCTCCTCACCGGTAACAAACCCCAAGTTGGATACTTTCGAGTATTTGGCTCAAAGTGTTACATTCTTGATAAGCATCATCATTATAAATTTGCTCCTAAATCTCATGAAGGTTTCCTACTTGGTAATGGCTCAAACTCTCACACTTACCATGTCTACAACAGTTTCATCTGAAAGGTTGAAGAGACGGTATATGTGAATTTTGATGAATCTAACGGTTCGCAAGTAGAGCAATTGCCAATTGATGTAGGGGATAAGGATCCTTTGGAAGCAATCCAAGACTTGTCTATTGGCAAGATTCGTCCAACGGAGGTAAAGGAGAGTACCTCGTCCGTCCAAGTGGAAGCTTATACCTCACGACAAGGTGAACCAAGAGTTGATACGGAAGCATCCACAAGTGGGACAAATCAAGATGAAGAAAACGAGGAAGTACACCAAGATGAACCTCATCAACCTCCTTCTCCACCATGATAAGAGAACAACAACGCCAATAATGAAGAAGGCCAATAAGAAGGACGAGATGATGAAGAAGATGTTCCACCCCGACCCAAGCAAAAGCTCCCACGAGTTGGAGCAAGAGTCTCAAGAGATCATCCCGTCGAACAAATCTTCAATGATATTCAAACCGGGAGAATCACTCGCTCTAAAACTCGTTTGGCTAATTTTTTTGAACATTATTCATTCATCTCTAGCATTGAACCTATGAAGGTTGAAGAAGCATGGTTAGATCCGGATTGGATAAATGCCATGCATGAAGAGCTATACAACTTTGAGAGAAATCAAGTGTGGACATTGGTCGATAAGCCCGACAACAATCACAACATCATTGGTACCAAATGGGTGTTTCGCAACAAGCAAGACGAAGATGGTCAAGTCGCCCGCAACAAAGCTCGTCTCGTCGCCCAAGGCTACACTCAATTCGAAGGTATGGACTACGGTGAGACATATGCCCCCGTTGCTAGACTTGAGTCCATCTGCATCTTACCTGGCTATGCTAATCACCATGATATCACTTTATACCAAATGGACATTAAAAGTGCTTTTCTAAATTGTGAAATTGAACAGGAAGTTTATGTTAAACAACCTCCTGGCTTTGTCAATCCTAAGAAACCCGATCACGTTTACAAACTTCACAAAGCTCTTTATGGTCTTAAACAAGCTTCTAGAGCGTGGTATAAATGCTTGACCAAGTTTCTTATTGAAAAAGGCTTTGAGATTGGAAAAATAGATTCTACTCTTTTTACTAAAAGGGTTAATGGTGAGTTATTTGTATGCCAAATTATGTTGATGATATCATATTTGGATCAACTAACCCTCATTTTAGTGAGAAGTTTGGAAAACTAATGTCGGAGAAGTTTGAGATGTCTATGATGAGTGAACTCAAGTTCTTTCTTGGTTTGCAAATCAAGCAAACTAAGGAAGGCACCTTTGTCTCTCAAAAAAAGTACACCAAGGACATATTCAAGAAGTTCAACATGCAAGAAAGCAAAGGTATGAAAACTCCCATGCCTACTAGTGGACATCTTGATTTGACTAAGGATGGCAAACCGGTTGATCAAAAGGTTTATCGCTCTATGATTAGATCATTGTTATATCTATGTGCCTCTTGTCCCGATATTATGCTAAGTGTGTGCGTGTGTGCGCGATATCAAGCAGTCCCCAAAGAATGTCATCTTAAGGCTGTGAAAAGGATAGTAAGATACTTAATACATACACCAAATTTTGGCATTTGGTATCCTAAGAGGTCCTCTTTTGATCTTGTTGGCTATTCCAACTCGGACTATGCCGGAGACAAGGTTGATAGAAAGTCCACTTCGGGTACTTGTCAATTTCCTGGTAGATCTCTTGTGTCTTGGTCTTCCAAGAAACAAAACATGGTATCCTTATCCACCTCCGAAGCGGAATACATTGCCCCCGGTTCATGTTGTGCTCAATTACTTTGGATGACCCAAACTCTTAAAGATTACGGGATCAATGTGAAACATGTTCCATTGCTTTATGACAATGAAAGTGCTATTAAGATTGCTCACAACCCCGTGCAACATTCTTGAACTAAGCATATTGAAGTTCGTCATCATTTCATTCGAGATCATGTTGCTAAAGGGGACATTGATCTTAAGCATGTTCGTACCGATAAGCAATTGGCGGATATATTCACCAAACCGCTTGATGAGAAAGTCTTTTGCTGTTTAAGAGGTGAATTGAACATCATTGATGCTTCAAACTTGGAGTAGGAACTCCATTTGGATACATTCAAGGCATGAGCCTATGACTAATCCTTGATACTTCTCTTATGATGATGATCATATGTCTTGGATATATTTGCACCCTTGCATGCTATCTAACCCTTGTAGGTACTTGGATGAATCTAAATCCATGAGATTGCAACTCACTCACATCTTGAGTAATCTCTACATCACCAAGTCTCTACTCCATGGTGGTTGAAGACAAGGAAGCATGAAACCCTTAAACATATCCTTTTGATAATTATATATATCAAATTTCAATTGGTATAAAATTTCATGATTGTCATTTTGGATACACAAGTGATCTTCCTTGCAAAAACTAACCCATGTAGCTATATGAACTCACTTCCAAGTGGTGCTCCCGACTCTTGATGAGCTACATCAATCTCGAGCAACTCACACAAGTTCAATTACATGACTAGGATCAACACCACCACCCAAGGTATGTCATTCCATCTTAGAGAAGCTTAACCTCAAGTGATAGGTCAAAGCAACTCAACAAGATGAGAATACATCAAATGCTTAAACGAAAAATGGTAACCCCATTTTGAGCTTAAATGATGAGTATGACTCATGATCAAGTGTTCTCACTTGACTCCCTAGTCAATATACTCTAACATAGGTGACTTTGTCACCGCACAATTCTAGATGAAGTTCTCTAGTTTTTCCTTGAGTTTTTGCATTTGTCCTTTGCATATTTATTCCCTTTCCTTTGTCAAAAAAAACTTCATCTAGATGTTCTTTGTTCTGCATTCCCTGCATCCAATTCATTGCAAATCCTTCAGTCAATTCCTTGCAAATCTTTGTGAGATCTTATTTGCCTAGTGATCTGAGGTGACAAGTGTTCTCTCTATGTTGAACTCGGTCACACCGGTCTACCATTTTCGGTCAAACCGACACCTTTCGGTGCTACCAAAGTAAACAACTCGGTGTCACCGATTTCTATGCAGAAAAGACCATTTGCCACTTGTTCCTGCATTTTTGTTCTAGCTCCACTCGATGATCCCTGTCGTCTACCGGCATCACACTCTATATGCTGCTTTGCTCTGTGAGTCAAGGATCAAACCTATTTTGACTCATACTCAAGGAGAACCCTTCTTGGAAATTGATGTCAAAGGGGGGGAGAGAGATCACATCAAATCTAAATTCTTTAAAAGGGGGAAGAGAGAATACTTCAAATAGGAAGGAAGAGAGAAATCACATAAAAGCCCCCGATGCTTGGTATTCAAAGAGGAGAGAAGTCACATGTCTTTAGAGGGGAAAAGGCATGTTCATGTTTGCTTATTTGGTTTGATCTGGTTTTATGTTCCCTATCTTCTCCCAGTATCCCATACAAGATTCGGGGGGAGCAAGACATCTAAGGGAAGAAAATCTTTGAATTCATTGCATATCTTTACCTTTTGGGGACATGTCTATATCTAATAGAGTATCCAGTGCTCACACTCTACATGTCATCTAAATCTTGGTACTCTTGTGGTTCCTTTTGTTTGCTCTGGCTAGTAGATGTATATGTGTTATCTAACCTTGTTTACTCAGGTTCATCACTTTCTAAGCCAACTCAAGACCACAAGGTAAGTATATGCATCACACTCATGTGCATGAGGATTTCGTGCTGATGTACATACTGTTTGCAAGGACTCATGAGCATGAACGTACATTTCATATACTGACATCATTTGCTCTGATGCATATAGCCAAGATACATGTAACACATTGCTTACTCTGTCATGCTTATGCATTCACATTCTCTTATATTCCATATTTACATGATTGCATACATATAGGGGGAGCCTATGCATGTTACATGTCTTTCCAAAGCTTTACTTGTTATTCTCTATATCTTTATCTAAAGCTTTGATGTATGTTGTCATCAATTACCAAAAAGGGGGAGATTGAAAGCACAAGTGATCCCTGGGTGATTTTGGTAATTAATGTCAACATATCTCTTGTTGGACTAATGGTTTCATCTAGTATGCTTTAGATAAGTTCAACAATGAAGTGGCATGGACTAGAGGATGTGGAACCCCTTCGAGATGATAAGGACAAAGGATTGGCTCAAGCTCAAAGCTCGGGACTCTACATTTTTCATTTTAGTGATCCAAGATCACATTGTGTCCATAGGAAAGCCAATACTATTAAGAGGGGATGAGGTGTTGTTTAATGGCTTGCTTGCTCAAAGTGCTTAGTGATATGCTCCAAAGCCCTCAACCACTTTCTCGCATCTACATTTGTCCCAAACCAAAAGTCAAACTCGGCCCCACCAAAACTTTCTATCCGGCGCCACCGAGTTCTCTTGACATAGCCACTGCCAGAAACCCTAGTCAATTCGGTCTCACCGAGATGGGCTTGCAAACTCTCTATTGCCTATTGCATTAATTTCAGTCTCACCGAAATATGAAATCGGTCCCACCGAGTTTGCTTGGCCAACTCTCTGTTTTGCTTATTACCCAAATCGGTCCAACCGAGTTTGTGTAATCGGTCCAACCGAGATAAGGCTTTACCCTAACCCTAGCACATCGGTCCCACCGAGTTAATCATGTCAGTCCCACCGAAATGCCTAACAGCCACATTATGAACCAAATCGGTCCAACCGAGTTTTATAAATCGGTCCCACCGAGTCTGGTGATTTGTGTGTAACGGTTAGATTTTTGTGGAGGCTATATATACCCCTCCACCCACTCTTCATTCGTGGAGAGAGCCATCAGAATATGCCTACACTTCTAACATACATTTTTTGAGAGAGAATCATCTACATTTGTGTTGAGGTGAAGATATTCCATTCTAACCACATAAATCTTGATCTCTAGCCTTCCCCAAGTTGCTTTCCACTCAAATCATCTTTCTACCAAATCCAATCCTATGAGAGAGAGTTGAGTGTTGGGGAGACTACCATTTGAAGCACAAGAGCAAGGAGTTCATCATCAACACGCCATCTATTACCTTTTGGAGAGTGGTGTCTCCTAGATTGGCTAGGTGTCACTTGGGAGCCTCCGTCAAGATTGTGGAGTTGAACCAAGGAGTTTGTACGGGCAAGGATATCACCTACTTCGTGAAGGTCTACCCTAGTGAGGCAAGTCCTTCGTGGGCAATGGCCATGGTGGGATAGACAAGGTTGCTTCTTCGTGGACCCTTCGTGGGTGGAGCCCTCCGTGGACTGGCGCAACCGTTACCCTTCGTGGGTTGAAGTCTCCATCAATGTGAATGTACGATAGCACCACCTATCGGAACCATGCCAAAAATCTCGGTGTCTTGAATTGCGTTTGCACACTCCAATCCCATCCCTTTACATTCTTGCAACTTGCATGATTTACTTTCCGCTGCTCATATACTCTTGTCATGCTTGCTTGATATGTATTGTGAATGTTTGAACTTGTGCTAAAACTCCACTTCAACTTAAATAATTTAAAAACTGCAACTTTTCTTGCTAAGAGTCTATTCACCCCCCCCCTAGACACCTCTTCTCGATGCTTTCAAGCTCCCACCAAACGGCATTGGTCTGGAGTGAAGAATATCTTTCGATATCTCCAAGGCACAAAGGATCTTGGCCTATTTTCCCAGTTCCAGAAAATTCAGAACTCTAATATGGTTGGATATGCAGATGCTGGTTATTTGTCTGATCCCCATAATGCCAGATCTCAGACCGGCTTCGTGTTCCTACATGGTGGCACTGCTATATCATGGAAGTCTTCAAAAAAGACTCTGGTGGCAACATCTACCAATCATTCTAAAATAATTTCATTATTTAAAGCAACATGTGAATGTGTATGGCTTTGCAGAATGATAAACCACATACAACAGTCATGTGGAATTGGTTCGATAGGATCACCAACCATTATCTATGAAGATAATGTGGCATGTGTTGCACAGATGCAAACAGGATACATCCAGAGTAATATCACTAAGCATATTTCTCCTAAGTGATTTTTCCCCATGATCTTCAGCAAAGCAGGGAAATAAACATCTTGCAAGTTAAATCATGCAAAAATCTTGCTGATTTATTTACCAAATTCTACATTCCAGAAATATGTTCATGGAATTGGTATGCGACGTCTTCGGGACTGATACGTCTTTGTCGTAACTATAATTTTTGATTGTTCCATGCCAATATTCTACAACTTACATATATTGTTGGCAACTTTTTATACTATTTTGGGACTAACATACTGATCCAGTGCCCAGTGACAGTTCCTGTTTATTGCATGTTTTTTGTTTCGCAGAAAATCCATATCAAACGGAGTCCAAACGGAATAAAAACGGACTAAGAATATTTTTGGAATATTCATGAGATATGGGAAGAAGAATCAACGCAAGAAGGTGCCCGAGGGGGCCACTAGGCAGGGGGCGC